>NW_025781426.1:0-43643 GCF_021130785.1 Homalodisca vitripennis | reverse complement strand
TAAAAAGGGGATCCAAAGTCTCAAATGAAAATCATCCAAATGTTGAAATCTGACTTTTTTTATTTTCAAACACCGTCAAAGTTATTAAACTACTCTGTTGTACCTTATACGAAGGTCAAAGAAATAGTTTTAAACAGAAACAATCTATTGAAAATTAAATTTAGAAGAAGTATTACTACCGAACAGTGCTTAATTTCTAAAATTTTAGGTGTGGGAACTCTTAAAGCGGGAAGCTCAGACCGGTGGGTATGGAATACACCCCAGGAAGGAGGGGGGCCCTCACCCAGGAAAACTTTTGAAAATTATAACTGTAAACCTTTGTTTTTAGGCCACCCAGACATAATAATACATTCATTTTTATAAAATACCAAGTGATATTTTAATGCTGTTTATTTTCTTTAAGGTGCTTGATTAGGATGTAAGAAAATAAAAACATGAATTTAAATTATTGAGTTTACTCTCTACTCTACTCTACTCCATTAACACCTTGTTGCCTACTTTAAATTTCCCAGAAATATTTGGTTTGATTTCATTGACCATTTTGTTTGAATCAATGAAGCTCGCCAATATTAATTTTTTAATGAATGGTAAAATAAAAACAAATTGAGCCTTATTCACAGTTTTATTTATACACATTACAGTACAGTAGTAATAATAATACATATTAATATGTAAATGGATGTTTGTTAATATAACAGCTTTTTTACAAGTTTGCATATTTTACAAAAAAATTGCATACCTTATGGGTACAAAACAATATTAATACATTCAAAATAAACCAACTTCTTGGAAAGGAAAAGGAAGCGTTTAATTACACACAAAATAAATGACACACAGAGTGGAGTAACACGGTTTCATTTTTTAAAATTTAGTGTAGTTTTAAAAAGTTAAGGTTGATTATTTTATTTGCTTATTAGTTATTATAACAAATATGTACGGATTTGTAGTATAATATTGTAAGGCAATGCCAAGACTGTTGGTAAACTTAGTTTTAGTTGTTTGTTAATATTTTAAAGTGAAAACTACAAAAGAAACAAAACAACAATACACAAAACTAACTGTAAGTACAAAAAAAGAACTCAGAAACTTGAGTTCAGAACACAACTATAAGTTAGGCATAGGCTAGTTATTTTAATGAAAACTTAATGTTCTGAAATTCTAAAAGATATTTAAAAAACAGATTTAGGAAAAAAGTTCCCACAATGCAATGCTGTCTTCATGGTAAGTTTTTCTGCCCTCGTTGTTTTGACTTGGTGTCAAGTGCAGAATGGTGTCCCTTCGCCAGCCAGGTTTTGACGTGTCGCTCGGGATTGTATCTAGCCACAGGAGGTCCTAGGAGCCTGATCCGCAATAAATCGCAAACAGTGCTAATGTAGAGTGAAGATCTAAGAGGAGACATAATTAGATTCATTGCAGAAAACCCACGTTCACATTCAGCACTAGACACTGCAATACTATTTATGATGGAAATCAGTTTCTTAAACGACGGCGGTTGCTCTAGAATAGTAGGTTTCTCTCCACTTAACATAGGCTTCAGTCCCTGCTTGAAGTGTCTGAAGTCTCTAATTATATCCTGAGAGCTGCTAATCTTAAATCTATCGCAGATTCGCTGGATCTCACATTCTCCGTAAGTGATGGATAAGTCTTTTGGCCAATACATGGGGTGGATCACTTTGATGTCATTCATGATTTTGGTGTAGTGTTCAGCCGCATTTGAAGATGATGATAGCAACCTTGAAGTCAAGTTGTTAGCGAGGCTCCGATAGAACTGTTTTTCTGGAATACTGGGTATCTTGGATCTTACACAAAGTTTAACATCTTGAAACATCAAATCGTCAATAGCAATTTTAGCTTCCACTGAACGTCTACCCATGTTTTCAACTCGGTTTTCAAACACTTTGATTAACAGTGTTACATCACTGTGGGCTTGGATAAGGTTGAGGCTTGATTTTTGAAGCTGTAAGGACAAATCCGATAACTCTTCTAGAGCATCGAACATCAATGCCAGGTTGTGTACAAAAGTTGTAGAAGATAATGTACTACAAAGCCCTTTGTAAGTTGAACGTTGCTTCGAGTCCCTTTGTTTGTCTTCAGATGCTTCAATGAAATGATTGTACAAAGCTTTAAAATCTGTCCAAACTGCTTTCACCGCCATTAAGCTGGAGGCTACCCAACGAGTATCTAAAACACGGCCGATTTTCAACATTTGCTCCTCTAGTCCTTTAGCAACTTCTGCCAACTCCCTGCTGTTTTTCGGTGAACAACTAAACATGTTTCTAATTTTATCCATGAATATCTTAAAATGATTGATTCCAGCTACTTCTTCTATGGAATCGTGCACGGCAAGCTCTAAACGATGGTTCAAACAATGCCAAATGAACAAGTTGGGGAACGTTTCAGTAAGCTGTATAGCAAGGCCAGATTTCTTGCCTAGTAGCACTGAAGCACCATCACAAGTTAGAGCAATCATATGGTCTTTCATGAATTCAAAGCTTAGACCTAATGCTTGTAACTGATTTAAAAGTTCTTGTAATATACCAGCTGATGTTGTGCTATTTAGCTCAAAAAGTGTTAAGAACACTGTCATAGGGTTTTGCATTCCCTTTAGAACAGTTCTGATATAAACCACCAAAGCATTTTTGTTTGAAACTGAAATGGCTTCATCCAAAAGCAGGGAAAATTTAGAGTCTGACTTGATTAGGCCATTTATCAAGTCTGATTTCATTTCATCAGAAATATGATGAATTATATTGGAGCAAGCAACATTTGAATGTAGGATTCGCCCCATATCTAAGCCATTCATTATTTGAAGATCAATTTCAGTTTCAAACTCAAAAAATGGCCTATTTAGTTTAGCTTGCTTATAAGCCGTGCGGAAAATGAGCTCAGTTACAATCTGCTGCTCTTTATGCATAGAAGCAACAGCTTTTTTCATTGTATCTTTCTTAGCTTCAATGAGTATTTTTTCAGCTAAAGAATGAGCTCGAGACCCACGGTGTAAAAATATCTTTTTCCTAAGAGAGGATTGCTGGTCTTTTTTATTGTTTCCATAAGCGGTAACAGTTCCTAAAACCCACTCTTCGCTAATCTTTAGGCCCTTCGTTTTCTCTGCACCTAGAGTACTCACACTACGGCAAACGTTGCAACCTAGTTCTCTGTTCACAATTAACCATGGATTTTTAGCTTTAAATTCAACAATTTGTTCTTCAGACCAACAAACTGGCTGTTCACACCCCTATTAACAAAATCATTATTTTCATTACTAACCTTAGCTTCGTCTGCATCAGATCCCAAACCCACCAACCTGGATACTATTTTGACCGACGAGGAAGTCGAAGGGGAATGGTAATCGCAATTATCCTCATTGATCCCGATTGCGTCTTCTTTTTTATCTTGATCAACAATTGAAGTTGTAGTCAATGCTTCCGAACTGCAGTTCTCATTATTCGCATAACCTTTTTGTTTCTTAGGGTTAGGTTTAAAGAAATCAACAATTTTTCTGGTAGTCATAGTCAATTAGGAAACTATTTAGCTGCACCAGCACTAATAAGCATAAACACGAACACAATCAACGACCTGCACCTCAAAAACGAACTTAAGCGTGATGGGATGCGATGCAACTTGTAACTTAAACGCGAAACACACCAAGGTCAAGTCAACTAGTCAACACACTTGTGATCACTGGGGCGGTGGCGCGGTGAAGGAATGGAGGGGGAAAGGAAGGGGGTGGGGTGGGTATTGCTTTGTTATTGAGAGGCGCAGCCGCGCATGCGCGAACTAGGATGACTCGCCCGTCACCTTCCTCCTGCCTGATTCCGTGCAAGACTCATCACAGCACAGCTCACAACTGCTTGTACGGGCGCTTACTATCTGCTTACGAGTCACTCGCAAACAAAGCATAGCATAATATTGATCCTACCTACAATTTTTTTTAACTAAAACTTGTACTCGTAGTTTTAAAAAGCGTTCCCTTGCGTTCCGGCACTCTTGGGAGGTAAGGGAACGCCGTTCCCTTGCGTTCCCACTGAAATTAACCACTGCTACTGAAGAACTGACTGAGTGCAGTATTCTGAAAGAAAGCCAAGCAAAAGTGATCAGTCACGCCAACCGACGATGACGCCAACTAGGCTACCAAGCATTCCTCGTGCAAGGCATATATATAACTTCAGATCCTGCTATTTCAGTAGAGAAAAAAAGAGACATTATTATCAATGATGAAGTACATGCCCCAAGTGGACAGGGAATTTTATGAAGCATTGTTTAAAATGAAATCCACATCATAAGGAATAAAATTTTTACTACTTTTAGTGTTGAAATCCTCAATTGCATTGTTATAATCTACCTGTGATGTAAAAAAGTTTGATTAGCTGTAATGTTTACATAAATAAAAAAAAACATGTAAAATATAATAATTGTTTAATTTTCCTTGTGAAGGGATAAAGCTTTGGTACAAAAGATCATAAAAGGAAAGTGAACGTGGAGATAGAACAGTTGAGTTAAAATGCAACTGTTCTATCTCCAGCAGTATGTTGGAAAAACTAAAAATTTTGTATTAAAAAAGAAATATTTTAACTCAAAGTAAGCATTTTTCAGTTCATAAATAAATAATAAATGTAAAGATATCAAAAGTTTGGTTAAATGATGCAAGTCTTCAAAACTGTCTTAAGCCAAACTTTGTTTTTGCTCTCCTGTAAAATTTTAAAAAGTGGAGATAGAACAGTTGCATTTTCAGCCCGCGATTTAATAAATGATTCCCAAAATTATAAACCATGGCGAGGTTATTATGTACGCTGACTACTGCACTTTACAAATATCACAGTCTACTGCGTCAGCAGCAGTTGGTGCTGCCAACAATAGCCTCGCTCAAGCTTCTGAATGGTTTCTTAAAAATGGCTTTGTTCCCACTCCAACCAAGACAGGCTTTATCCGTTTCACCATACTTAAAACAGCTAGCAATAAAATATTCCCAGGCAGTAGCCCTCAACTACAACAACAATTCATTGCAAAATTTTTCTGCCATAAAATTTCTTGGGTTGCATTTGAATGCCCATCTCAGCTGGGAATCTCATGTAGATGTCATCTGCAAAAAGCTTCTCCCGGTCTGTTATGCTCTCGGCATAAGGTATGGGGTTATATTTTATGGTATGTCAAGCAGCAAATATTTTCAAAGAGTTTTTAAAATTCAAAATGTTGCATAAGAGCAATATTGAAAATTACTAGAAGGGAATCTTGTCGATCATTGCTTAAAGAATTAAACATAATGATGTCGACTTGTTCTGGTGGGGTATGAATGCTGCATGTTTGTCAGAAATAATCCCAGTCTTGCCACTCGTAACAAGGCTGACAGTGCAGCAACATAAATTTGACTGCATTTTTTTTCAAAAACGGCCACAGTACATATGTACTGCAATATATAACAGGCTGCCACCAAACATTAAAAATAAGACAGGTGCTTACACTTTTAAAAGATTTTTAAGATAGTATATTGAAGCAAAAGGCTTTTATAAGAAGGATTTTGTACAAGACTTGTAAAATTTTTGTTAGATTTATTCTTACTTTGATGTGTTTAATCGTATTATACTCGTATATTGAACAAATAAAGTATGATTATTATTATCATTTTAGGGTTTTCAACAAAAAGTGAGACTTTTTTATTTTACTTTTAGTCTAAGCACTTGCTCCACTAGTTTCATTTAATACATGAGAATATATATTAATATTAATGGTATCAAGACCAATTTTACTTATTGATATTATAAAGCACTGAATTTCAGATAACAAGCAACAGAAGATCATTTGAAGTCGACTATGAAAACAACCAATTCCTCAAGGATGGACAGCCTTTCCGGTACGTTTCCGGAAGTCTTCACTACTTCCGGGTCCCCAGAGAGTACTGGCAAGACAGGCTGAGGAAGTTGCGAGCTGCTGGACTCAATGTGGTCAGCACGTAAGTGTCCAAATCATGGTATTAACTAAAATCTTCTACCATTCTCGTACCTTAAAAATTAGCTGTTTATCAAAAACATATTTTATGGAGTAGACATAATTAGTAATACCCAAAAATACTGCAATACTTCCAACGAGAAGACTGTCATGGTTGTTTACGGAGTGGTACATTCCAGATACATCGAGTGGAGTCGTCATGAGCCAAGGAGAGGACAATACGACTTTACAGGAGACAATGACATAGAGCATTTCATCAAGCTGGCTGAACAGGAAGGTTTACTGGTCATCTTAAGACCTGGGCCCTACATCTGTGCTGAGAGAGATCTGGTATGTTTGATCCATTCATTTTATAAACCTAGAAGACCAAGTAAATTTGCCAATACAACAATTCACTCTTAATATAAAAACATCAAATACGCTACAGAGAAGTTTAGTAACTAAACAGGGTGAACCCACTGGACATAAGTCCAAAAATTAGGATCATATTATTAAAAGAATGCATACTGAAGTAAGTTTTTTAACGTGATTTGGAACAGTTCCTATCATTATTTGCAATAAAAATAGAATTCTGTTTTGAGAATTAGAGTCTCTCCTCTTCTTCAAGTATTGAAAATTCACATAAAGACATAGCATGCTAAAATTATAAACTAATCCGTACTAAAATACAACTTGTTCCTATTGCTAAGTTTGCCTTTGGTGATAGATTGCCATTGCTGATTTGTGTATCTTTTTTGTGCGTCCTTATCTTAAATCTTTGACAGTCTAAATAATGACACCAACTTACTTAATGTGGAAAAATCAAATTTTTAGGTCTACATGTGGATAAACATCTTACATGGGACTCGCATATTGATTATTTAATTTAAAAAATTAACTCAGGTATTTATGCTCTAACGATTATAATTTTTTTGTAATTTATCAGTGCTTCAAACTGTATTTCATGCTCATATTCAGTCGCATGTATGCTATGGAATAAGTGTCTATGGCAGGTCCTCAAATCAAAATCCAAATAAAATTCTCAGCCTTCAAAAAAAAAAAAGATCTGAGAACCATCTTGCGATTAAGAAATGATGATTCAGTCAGGGAACATTTTATCAGCTTAAGAATATTGACAGTGTACAGCCAGTATATTTTTAATACAATATTTATGTAAAAAATCACAAACTCAATTTTAAAACTTTTAGGTACACTTAAATTTAAACTCAATTTTAAAACTAAAGAGGTACACTTTTACAATACCAGAAACAAAAACACCATTATATCACCTCATCATAACCTAGAAAATTTTAAGAAAGGCACCACCTATGCTTGAATACAATTTTTAAACTATATTCCCAAGGCAATAAAGGAAATCAATGATTTAAAAAAAAAATTAAAAACTATTACTAAAATACTTTCTTATGCAGCACGCTTTTTATTCATTAGATGAATTATATTCATTAAGACAGTCAATATAATCCATAAACATATAATAGGGTTTTAAGGTTTTTACAATTTTATTATAGGTTTTTAATTTTATTATATCATATGAGGTTTTACAGTATGAAGAAACATTTTTAATAGTAGTTATAATATACTATTTATTGTATATTTATATACTAAACAAAGACTTTTTGATTTGATTTGATACTGCATGTAGGTAAAAATAAAGTGCACCTCGAAGATTCCTCAGGTTCCTTGTTTCGCTCACCACTTCTGGAGGGACAAACAAAAAAAAAGCGACTCACTTAGCCTTTGCAGAATATATGCTGATGCGACAAATGCTAAGCTCAAAAGTGAAGTACTACTGAGCCTTTCACGAGGATCATCAGGAAACCTAATTTTCAGTAATAACACACACCTTTTTTTTTTTTTTTTTTTTTTTTTTTTTTCCTTTGGGATATTGGGGTGGATTCCTAGATCCTCACACGTCAACCTGAGCTTATTGTGTGCCCCTTTGATGTTAGAGGGGTAAGCCTATCTTCGTGCCCTTAATTAGGATAAGAAGCTTTTCCCCGATACTAGCATCTGGTTCGTCGCCTGGTTGTTTATCACCGAAAAAGAGCCCTTCTCCTTGCTCCCAGTCTCTCACAGTCCAGTATTATGTGTTTTGCAGTCTCTTCAGACTTATTGCAGAGTCTACACTCCGAGTCCTCATTTCGTAAACCTAGAGTGTTTAGGTGTTTCTGAAGTGGCCGTGTCCAGTGATCAAAGGCAATCACTTGCTTAACCCGATCCCTCCCCAGCCCCATCAGCCATCTGGTGAATCCGGAGCTAGAATCGGCAAGCAGTCTTTTGCCGAGTGCTTGTCCTTGGTGACTCTGCCACCGCAAGCGGTGTGTCTTCCTGGACCATTTGTTTATACTTTGATAAGCGGCTGACTTGCTTATACCACAACTCGGTTTTGGACCGGTGTGTATGGCATGCTTGCTCCGCTTTTGGCAAGCCTGTCGGCGCATTCGTTGCCACCTATGCCTGTGTGGCCCGGTACCCAACCAAGACGCACACAGTTGCGTGATCCAAGCTTGCAGAGAGTGTTTAAAGCACTCCCACACAAGCCTGGATGAAATGCTGTTGGAGTCAAGAGCTTTAAGAGCTGCCTGACTGTCTGACATTATACAGATGTTCATTTCCTGGTACCTTCTGGTGAGGCCTAGGTTGGCACAGGCTAGGATACCATAGATTTCGGCTTGAAATATGGAGCAGTTCCGACCCCGACCCAAACTGCCGCTAAGGGCAGTTCTAGGGGATTGACTAAACACTCCATATCCAGTTCTACCCTTAATAAGCGAGCCATCCGTGTACCAGACAAAGCTCTTTCTTATTGTTGGGATGTTATCTTGCGATTTCCACTCATCTCTGGAGTAGAAGTCAACAGAGAATGGCTTATTGAATACGAACTCCGTTCTCATTGTGTCGGAGACCATTTCGAGAATAGCGCTTGGGTTTACAGCTTCAGTGATGGCGCCATGGCTCGCGTTAGACGCGCCATTCCTCCACAAGCCAGCAACCATCAGCCGAATAAGCTGACTTACGCGCTTTCAGCTTTTATATGAACATCAAGAGGTAGAAGTCCTAAAGCCACCTCGAGGGTCGCTGAGGGACTGCTCCTGAATGCTCCGGTTACAAAGATTGTGCCAAGCCTTTGTAAGCTTTCAAGCTTGGCTTTGGCAGTTACCTGATTCACCTTTGTCCACCAGACTAATGAAACCATAAGTGATTTGAGGCCTTACAACTGCTTTGTAAAGCCATAGTGCTATATGGGGTTTTACGCCCCATGAGATTCCTGCAAGTCTCCTGGACGTCATGAGCGCCCACTTTGCTTTGTGCAGGATATTATTAAGATGATCATTCCACGTAAGCTTATGGTCTAGAGTCAGTCCTAAATATTTGACTGTCTTTGACCACTCCAGCTGAGTGGATGCGAGTTTCAGGCCTAGAAAGAGACTCTAGGTTCTTTTTTTCTAGTGAATGGTACAACTACTGTCTTAGAGGGATTTACTTTCAGTCCCTCTCCCTGACACCAGTTGTGTACATGTTGAAGGTTGGTATTCATGATATCAACAACAACATTTGTGTATTTTCCCTGTACCATAAGGACTATGTCGTCTGCATATCCTTGGACATAGATTCCGTTGTTAGTAAGGTCCTCAAGTAGACCATCTACTACTAGATTTCCACAGTAGAGGTGACAGGATGCCTCCTTGAGGACATCCCCTTGTGGGTTGCGATCACACAAGCGATACTTCATTGAGATCGGCCCTGATCCGTCTGGAGCACAGCATGGCCCTAAGCACCGGCACAGAGCTGGGCTCGAGGGCCACGTCGCTGTGCTCCACTTACCATTGCAGTGAAATTTGGCATTGTCGAAAGCTCCTTCAATGTCTATGAAGGTGCACAATGCCAATTCCTTTGGCGGACAGGCTATCCTCAATTCCTACTGACTAATTGGTGCAGATGCTGATTCACAGGATTTGCCTTGCTGGTATGCATGTTGGTTGCGATGAAGGGGAGTGTCTGAGAGAACTCCCTTTCTCAGGTGCCTCTCCACCAGTCTTTCTAATGTTTTCAGTAGAAAAACGAAGATAAACTGATGGGGACGAAAAGATTTTAGGGACAGAGTAGTCCGCTCTCCCTTTTTTTAGGGATGAAGACCACCCTGTTGAGACGCCAGACTTGTGGTATGTACCCATAGGCTAGGCTCGCCCTGAATAGTTCACATAGAAGGGTAAGGAGATTCTCCGGCCCTTGTTGAAGCAGGGCCGGAAAGATTCCATCCCCTCCTGCAGATTTGAAAGGGGCAAATTTAGAAAATTGCCCATTTGGCTTTAGAGAGAGTGACAATCCTTCTGGCAATGGCCCAGCTACCACGACAAGCTCTTGGCCGTGAGCCTGCCTCGTGATTACCAGACGTTTCCAGTGTCGTCATTCTCAAAGATACAATCAGGGAAGTGAGTCTCAAGGAGAAGTTTGAGGCTATCACTAGACCGGAAGTGTGTTGACCTCCCTGGGACCTTAAAGATCCCAAGTGACCGGTTGGACTTGAGGCTAGCAAGCGTTTGCAGTCTAGCTGCCGCGCTTAAACTCATTTACCTTCTGTGTAAAACTGCCTCCAGGAACTTTGTTTTGCTTTTTTGATTGCTAGGCTGTATTCTGTTAGAGCTCTATGATAGGACTCCCAGATACGGCTCCTTTTTGCATTGATTGTACAGCTTCCTGACATTAGCCCTTTTGCGAGCGAGGTCTGCAGTCCACCACTTACTATTGGTTCGACTCTTCCCCCCGTCGCAATGGGCAATTGTCATGGAAGCTATTGATTTATAGCATTCTGCAGGTCAGAAGCTATCTGATCTATGTCTGTGAAGCATCGCACCCTTCCGCCTACCGATCCCAACTGTGACTGAAGGTCAGACTTATATCCCAACCAGTCAGTCCTCCTGGGATTACGATAGAGGACCTCTGCAGCCTCATCTTGCAAGTTAAAGAGGATATACCTGTGATCCGATAATGAGGCCTCTTCGCTTACGTGCCACTTATCAACCATTCCAAGTATTCCTTGTGTGCAGATTGTTATGTCAATAACTTCTTGTCTAATTCGTGTTGCGAAACGTAGGGCGGTTACCTTTATTACATATAAATAGGTCCCTACTTAGAAGAAATTGTAAAAGTGCCTCACCTCTAGGGTTAGTGTTGGTGCTGCCCCATCCAGCAGAGTGATGGGCGTTGGCGTCACAAACCTAGAAGAAGTTGTTGACGTCTGGCTTGTGCTTCTTCCACCAGGAGCTCTAGGTCTCTTGATGGAGGGAGTTCCCTGGCATCATATGGCAAGTATACGGAGCCTACAATTTGTGCTCTGCACTATACCTCCATTCTTCCAGGTCAGTGTGCCCACAGTGAGATCTCTGGAGCAGAATTCGTTGAGGGTTAGAAAATCCAAGCCTCTCCTCAACAGGATGCAGGTTCTGACATTCCTTAGAGAGGTACAGTAAATTAACTTACCTTTGGTTTCATTTAGGCCCCGCCACTCTCCCTTGGTGAAGCCATGGTTCTTGAATCAGTGCCAGATCAAATCCCTCCTGGAGGAAGAACTGGCAGAAGGCTGCCGAGGCAGCCCTACTGTGCTGGAGGTTGATTTGTAGAACTCGTGGCATTGTCCTTGACTGTCGAGGAGACAATTGAGACCTGCCAGAGTCCTAAGTTGGCTCTACAGTTGGAAGCCTTTCACAGCCTTGTAGCAGACCTCGTCCAGGAAGCAGACGAATCCGTAACCTTTCGGGTCTGGCTTGGATGGAAGGATTTTCCACTCGTTTACATTCAGGTTGGGGTTCTGCTTATTGAACATTCTCAAGTACCTTTTCAGGTGTCTTCTTCAGAAGCTTCGGGTGAGCTCTGAAAAAACACCCTAGTGGACCTCAAGATGTCCTTTACGCAGACCCACTCTCAGAGAGATATCATCTCCCAGAGGTTTTATTCTTTGGATAACTTCTTCCAGCCAACGTTTGGTGTGCTCGTTGATGCAGGAGAGCAATTAAAACACCTTTCTCTAGGTAGGTGCCCGCAAACGATGGAACGGAACCATCACTCCAGGGGTTGGATTTTCTTCCATAATTGCGTCCTCGATGGCTTCTCCTTGCTCTGCACTAAGCTTCGCTTCCGGGTAGCCTTCGAGGGCTATGGCCATTTTAATCGCTGCGACCTCTCTGTAGGTAGCCCTTGGGTGTGTGCTACCAGAGGCCTCGGGATCGTGGGCTTCGGGCTTTTGGGTTTCCCTCCTAGCCTTCTTTGCGGGTCCCTCAGCGGAGGGCGGGGGTGACCAAGGTGCCTCTGGGGCGTTTGGGCCGACCCCACCCCCGCCTTGGTACCCGCAGTTGGGCCCGGAGTTGAGACCTCCTGCCGTTCTGGATTCTTTTTCTTCTTCTTTTTCCCCCTCCTCCACTTGGAAGGGTCAAAAGCTTCACCCTTTTCAAGAAGTTTTAGCCTTTAGTGCTTCTCTTCTTTGAGCAGTGGTGAGATTGGGCCTCTTCATTCTGAGGTTGCCGAGTTGCTCTGTGGCATCATCCCAGCGTTACCTGTAGACATGGGAGTGCTTGGGCTGTTGAGGAGCTGATCTTCTATATCTTGAAGGGATTTTGCTTCCTCAGCGCTTGTACTGCCTTCCTCAGATAAAGCCTTGCCATGTATGGGAGCTTCAGTGTGCAATGGAACCTCCTGTGTTCCTAAGGCACTTTGTTGAGGAGAAGGTAGGGATGTTGGCATAACAACCTCTTGAGTTGTGTTGCCAGGTGGTGGTATGTGCGAGGTAGCTTCAGGAGCTACTCTAGCAGGAAGAAGAGGTAGGTTAGAATTAGAAACAGCTTCAGGAACTGTTTCAAGGGTTGGTTTGTTTTGTTTTTTGTTTTTGCTTCTTTCCATGTTGTTCCCACGAGAAGCTAGGGAATGGAAGGTCCGCCCAGACAGAGCCCCGCATGCCTGGGTAAGCTGCTTTTAAACTGGAGGGTCGCCGGTGTCCAGAGTCCGCATAGTATAGAACTGGTTTGCCACCAGCCATTCAGCCCTGGCCTACGCTGTTCCACCGTGGCTTGGCCCCTAGTGGGAGAAATGAAAGGGAAACTAGATCGAAGAGTTGAGGAACTTTACCTCAGATAGAAGAGAGTGAAGAAGAGAGATAGGCTGACACATAGAGAAGTGTGCCAGCCATAGGCCTCCAGAAACAAGAAGAGAAGGGATCTGGAGCATTAGCTAGGGTACCTCGGGGTCGCCACTACCCGTACGGCCTTGAAAGTAAGACCGCCCCTGAGGTGAACACACACCTTACACTGGTGAGACGAATAAAATTACATGTTGTAAATTAATCACATAATTACAATTTTTCAGGGCGGATACCCACCTTGGATACTTCATGAAAATCCCAAAATGATTCTGAGAACAAATGATTCCAGTGAGTATTTTATTTTTACATTCTTTGCCACTTTAATAGTTGTTTTATGTTTAATAATGAACACAAGTTAATCTTAATTTTTAAAATCAACGATACAATCATTATATATATATAATTTTTTAATAAACATTGAATCACAAAAGTACTTGCTCCGCCGGGACTCAAACCCGGATCTCTCACTTGCCGGGTGAATGTGCTACCATTACACCACAGAGCCCTTACTTTTTACGATTCAATTATATTGAATTGTATGTGTTTAAATAACTAAACTAACATATGATCGGAAGACCAAATACCTGTCATACGACTT
The DNA here is from genome assembly GCF_021130785.1 of Homalodisca vitripennis. Lineage (NCBI taxonomy): Eukaryota > Metazoa > Arthropoda > Insecta > Hemiptera > Cicadellidae > Homalodisca > Homalodisca vitripennis. The sequence continues at coordinate 29,970 of NW_025781426.1, read as the reverse complement.
TTGTTTACATTAATCAAAAATTTATATAAGTGGCAATACAAATATATATTTTTCAAATTTGCTAATTTCATAATTACTTTATTGAAAATTAACACAAATGTGACTGTTTTGCAAAACAAATCTTTATTGAATCTTCATTTGAGTACCCGGATTGATTTAAATATTTTGTAGTGGTTTTGATAGCATAGAACAATAACTACAAACATGATTGATACATGATTAATGTCACTGTGCAAGACATGAATTTAATATTAGAAAACAATCTACCGTGAGTTCCAAACGTTATGCTCACTGAAGAGATCTTCAAAACTGTAAGAGAAAAGGCAAAGATTAAATGGACAAAGTTGTGCTTAACAACAACATCAACAAATTAATGAGGTTAATTTAATTATGGGGTCATTCACTCTCTGCACTAAAAAAAACTGTTTTTGGTCAAAATTTCAAAACTGTTGCTACTCTTTTATTAGTACCTATAATGTGGCGTTTTTATATATGCAATCAGCATGGTATTTCTTCTAATTTTCAAGTATGATAACAAAAAAATGTTTAATATCAACATGCAGGAGGTGTAGAGTTCGAGTGAATTTTTTAAATGCAACGACCCATTTTTTGTTTTTTATCAAAAGTTAGTAGATTTTTTACTTTCTGAGTGATTGAGGCAACCAATAATTAACTTGGTCTTGTTATTATACACAGCATTGTCCATTTAATCTTTGCTACATCTTTTATAGTTTCAAAGATCGCTTCAGTGTGCATAAAATTTGATACACCTGGTATATCAAGAGAAAGTTTTTAAATGTGTGACCACCATCAACAAAATATTATAAGCAGATTAGAAAACTATACATTTCAGTAAAAAACCATCATGTTTCATTACAAGAAGAGATTTTTTTTTTGTTGATATACTCGTATTTTCCTGATGTTCTCAAGGTCACACACACCATGTGAGAAGCTGGTTGGAGGTGTTCTTGCAAAAGATACAACCCTATCTCTATGGCAACGGAGGACCAGTGATCATGGTTCAGGTCGGTGACTTTACTTTCATAAAAAACTGAAACTATGAAAGGTTTAATGGTTTAATGAAAATTGTAAAAATATCACGGATATGATGGATTGCTATTTTTCATACTCAGACTGAGTGGATATTTAATTTTAAGAAACTAACAACCGTCTTTAATGAAGCTTCTAAAAAATGGAATTAATTTTTGTATTTTAGATGCTCCTTTCTTATTGGATGTACTTCTTAATGTTTTACATAAAAAGTCCAATAATATTGTGTATCTTCAATTTGTATTTGTTTAAACAAGATGATTTACCCATACCTGGCGCAAGGTACTGAAAAATGGCATATGGTAGGAATATGAAATCTAAAGAAAAAATGTTAAGTGTAACAAAGTAAAATGAACAAAGACTAGGAGTGATGAAAAATAAGAGATAATACTGTTGAATAATATCGCCCCAGAATAAGTAACATATTGATGTTACGAGATATCCCCAAAGGATATATCAAAATTCTCAACCACCAGGTTGGCAGGTGGGACTCTGGTACAGTGCAGAAGAACACAAAATAGGCAACAGGTAAAAGAAGAAGTTCCCTCTTTGCAAAGAGGGAAGAGTATTAGAAAATAAAGTTCAAAATACAAAGTTTATAGTTTGTTTTTCCAAAGAGGATCCCTGACGGAGTTGGGTCCCAGTGATCTCTCACACACTAAACATCTCACTTAAAACATTTACCACATAAAAATATATAATTATATTATCTCAGCAACAATTGTTTACTACATGTGTTGTATTCGGCGGGTGGAGCAAGCACAGCATTTTTAGAATTCAGTCTCATGACTATACCTCGCTTGATCTGCATCCTCACTCACAAGGAAAGACAGTTAGAAATAAATATCGCCTGATATAAAAATAAATACAATTCTAATGAGTATAAATCCAAATCAGTATTCACATGCAGAACTTGTAGTATTATGCAGTATTTTCAAAATTTTAAAATAACTAATAAATGATTTTGTAAGGGGTTATGACAAAATTAATGACACCTTTAATTGTTAAGTTAGAGCTCTCAATTTTTCAAGAAACATACAAAAAACGCTGTATAAGAATTTTTTAACTGTCATTATTTTTTGAATAATGATGAGTTAAAGTAGAAAAAGCTTAAATTTTAAACAGAAAACTGTATTTTTTCCATATTATTGGTTGTAATAATCCTCATAAACACAAAAACATATTTTTCTTTCACTCAAATACTACCTATGCAAGTAGCAGAACAATTTTTTCCGTGGTAATACAGGTGTATATTTTAATGTGTAAGAGAGGTCTGCTGGGATCTGGCTTTGTAAGGGATTTTCTTTAAAAATACAAAGTTTAGATGATTATGTGACAAGAGAGCTGTCTCAAGACCAAAATCAATTACTTATTGCTTTCCTGTAAACTCATATTTCCTGAATTAAACTGTAAGTACGGTAACTCAAACCTGCTCCATATAAATACACTTGATGGCATCATCGATTTTCAAGATTAAGTATTTTTAAGATGCACTCAAATATAGATTTTTGTTTGAACTTTCAAGTAGTGAAACTAAGAGAACCCAACTATTTGTGCTACATTGGTTTCCCCCAGCATTTGCTCTACAAAAATGTCCTAATTAATTTAATTAACATGGTATTTAATTTTAATAAATAAGTACATACATGATTATTTTGTTATATTGATGAATATATTGCACACGCCTTAGTCAAGATGTATAAATTGCTTGCTCAAATCAGGTACTTTTTTCATAGAAATCTATCAACGTATAAGTGAGCACAACCACTTTAAAGATACTCTTGTAGAAGCCAGGAACAACAAACAACTGATAACTCTCAACTGAGTCGTCAAATTCCAAAACGTACTTTGTCCACTTAGTAAAATTTGTGGGAAATCAAGATTTTTCTTTAAAATATTTTTCTACACTTCAAAATAAGCTAATTATGTTTTAAAAAATAGCAAATAAATATTTGAACACAATAAATATGATTAAATAGTAGTCTAATTATGTGTATGTTGTTCATAAAAAGCAAAGTAAGATTGAACAAAAGACGTTTTGGAACTGTAAGAGGGACAAAAGACATTTTGGAACTGTATAACTTGGACAAAAGACACTTTGTTTCAAAAAAGGTAAAAACGAAAGAAACTTTAATACATTTGGTTCGAAACAAAATTGTATTCTATAATACATTATAAAGGCAAAAATTAAATACAAATCTTAACATTAACACTTGTAAAAAATTAAAACTCGGAACATTTTATTGTTCGTTCGTTTCTACATTTACAGTAGTTTTTAAACATTCTAAAATTAGTTTTCTTTGTAAAAAGGTTGATGAGTCCATTATGTACTTTTTACACAATATTGTCAATTTCTTCCATGTGGCCTCCTTCTTTTTCATTTTCTGATTCTTCTGGAAGCTGTTCGTCATTTATAATACGTTTGTAGAAACTGAATGCAGGGTTCTCCTCCCATCCGTCTCCAAAGTGCAGCTGAAGCAGTAGTTTAACATCGTTTTTCTTAGCAGGATTTACAGGTATTCCAACTATAACTTTTTCTATTGGAGCACTATTTACATCCATTGATGGCTTGAAAACCTTTTTAGCAGTTCCAGTATCAAACATGTAAGCAGGTTCTCCTTGGACAAGAACTGAAGTTGTTGGAGCCTTCCCTCGGGTGATAATGAATCGTTTTGTAGGAGCAAAACGAAAGTGCTAGTTAGCCGGAGTTTTCATGACAGTTTGGGCTGGTGTTTTCCAGTCATAAAATTCAAAGTCGGTAGATATTTTCAGAACAGTCCCATGCTTCTGTAAAACATTATAGTACTCCTCAGGCTGTATGATTGTTTCAATTTTTTTTAGGTCTCTTTCAATGAGTCCAAAAATCCTATCGGGCGGCAAGTATGAATGTCCTGCCACTGGAAAGGTTAACTTTATTCCTTTCATGTTACCAGGAGCACGGTTTGATAACCAATGCATCAACATGAAAATCAAAATAGAATTTTTGTTTTGTCCGCCAGCTCCATCAGCGAAAAGACGAACAAATTTATATCCATCCATGTTTGTGTTACAGAGCTTGTGGTACACAGCTGATGCAATCTGTGTTGAGCCTTTTTTGTTATCGGCTTCAGTCCATGTAAAAATTGACACTTTTTCTTTACTAAGATTTTCTTTGGAAGCGCCTACACAAACAGTAAAGTTATACAAGTAGAACTGACGGCTGTAATAACAAGCTTGGTCAGTGACTTTTGGCAGTACCAAATTTTTTTGACAATCAAAGGTGAACGTTATTTCACCCTCATTAGCTTCCTTTAGCAAAACATAAAATGAATTTGCTCTCTTTTTGTGCACATTGTATTCAACTGAACAGTTTTCTCCAGACTTTAACCTTTCTTTAAATTGAAGGCATTTTGAGCATTGGTCAGTCGCTGGTGATCCAAATCCAATATTGTAATCTTTAATGAAAATACCTCTAAAGAATTCATACTTAACTTTAAGATGATCTTCTATGGTTTTATTGTATTCTTCACAAAGAGAACTTATAGTTAAATGGCTGGGTAAGTACATTCTCCAGGACTGACGAGCTCTGCAATAATGTTTTTCCAAAGGAACTAAATTTTCAATAAACCTTTTCACACCTCCTCTCTGTTGTACCATCGCTTGAGATCGATGGTCACCTCCACGATTATCAGTAGCTAATGAGCCTGTACTAAAATGCCGTTTACACACTCTCTGGGCTCTTTTTTCAGTAATACCCAAGATCTTACAAACTTGAACCTTACTTTTAACACCTTGTCGAGAAATTGGAATGTAAAATTTATTGCTAACTTCATTGACATGTTTCCTATCGCCTCTAGCTCTATATCTTGCAGGAGACTCGCATGAAGAATACAAAATTATTTTATTATCCTGATCAATTTTAGATTTTGTTTCATAAAAAACATTCATGAAACTTGCGGATATCTTGCATTGTTAATGTAGTACATTTAAATTTGGCATTTGTGTGCTGGCAAGTAGGTAAAGTAGGCAATTGCTTAGAAGAGTATCTTTTTTTCTTATTTTGATTCTTTTTCCATTGTTCTACATTTAACTTTCTTTTCCTAGCTTTACCTTCGGCCGCTGGTTGCACCTTCCCAGCTTGGAGAACTTCAATCTCTTCTTGACTATCCATTTGTTTATTGTTAGTTCTTTTCACTGGACACTAAAAGTACAAATTGTTTAATTACTTTAGTTTTCAATAAACATAGTATTTTGTCGAGATAACACAAAACAACTTAAACATTCAGCAAGAAAACTTTAGTAATCTTCAAAGGTACTAGCATAACACACCGAAAGAAAGGTTATGTTCAGTTTTACTTTCTGCTTTCATGCATCGTCTAAAAATCTTTACAGCTGTTTTTTTATACTCAGCAGGGTTGCCACTACATGTTTTAAACATGAATAATGCTCTACATAATACATTGTTAGAGAAATAAGTGCTAAAACCAACAGCATACCCTTACTTAAACAAAGGACACTTTGAAACTGGAAGGATGTGACGGCATACTTACCAAGCTGAAGATAGGACAATTTGATTCTGTAGAGTTTATGTCCGCCATGTTGGAATTGTTAAAGTGGACAAAGGACGTTTTGGAAATTGGTGCTACTTTCAATATTAATTTTAAATAGGAAAGAGGACGTTTTGGAATACAAATGCTGTTGTTACTTATGCAGTGGATGTTCTGCTTCCATAAACCACCAAAACATCACTTTCCAAAAAAAAATGGACATAGGACGTTTTGGAATTTGACGACTCATACTATGATATGTTTGGTGCTTCCGTTAACAGATTTCGATGAATAAAGTACCATTGGAATTGTTATAAACATTGCAAAATAGTTGGTATCTTTTAAAATTTGTATAACACATGTAAAACAGCTGATACCTATCAAAAGACAAAATATTTGCTGCTTACAGCTTGTGCAAGCATACCTTTAAAGTAGTCTTGCTCACTTATTCCTTGACGGATTCCGTTGAAACTAGTACCGTTGGAATTGCAATAAAATTCTCCAAATAGTTGGCATTTAGTACATTTTTTAACAGAAGCCATTTTATTAATATTAAAGGAAATAACACAATTATTTTTTAAATTTTCCTCTTACCTATTTAAATTTGTACTTGTTTTATTGTCAGATTGAAAACGAGTATGGTAGCTACCCCATATGTGATAGAAGATACACTTTCTGGCTGCGAGATATTTTCCGAAGCTACATCGGCTCTAACGCAGTCCTGTTCACAACTGATGGGAACATTAGTTTTTTTCCTCAGATGTGGTCCGATTCCTGGAGTCTTTATAACAGTCGACTTTAGCCACGGTAAGTTCATATTACAATATTTTACTTGTTTTACATAAAAAAAATGTTTTTGGCATTAAAAAAAAATGTTTTTGTAATTGTTACACTATTTTAAAACCATTAAACAAAACAAGATGTTCAGATTTAGACTAATAAAACTATTATTGAAACGTTTGCTTGCAAATTGTAAAAAAGACCACTGTTGTTACTGTCACTAAATTCATCCAATATTCCACATATTAATTACAGTACTATTAAAGTAGTACAATTAAAGTGAGAGGTGGGGGGTAGGGGACACACCATTAAAGTTTAATGGGAATTAGACTTTGATTTAGCCTTATCTTAAAATTTTGGGATGAATTGATTAGAAATGCAATTCATGGACTCATGATCGGTTTATAGGGAAGGGCTCAAGCGACTTCAGCTCCTCCCCCACAAATTTTGTAAGATAAGCATTAATGCACTTGTTTTTTTAAGCTAGAACACATGTATAAGCCCTTAAAGCACAACAATTTCTCCGGGAATGATTCCACCCAGTGTGTCAACATTATATAATAATAGCCCATAATCTGATGCAAAAAAATATTAAATGCAAAATAAGTTATAGTTACGAGTATGACCATTAGCTACACTATACAAAAAACACTAACAATATACAGTTAATTTACTAGAAATCATTTCTTATAGAGATGTTAATTGTATGTTTACTCATTTTTATTCTAAAAGAAGGCCAGGTTTCCTGGACCTGGTAATTACTTCTCAGCCATCCGGATTATTGTGCACCCTCTTCCAGGTTTAAGCTGTGTCAAATCCCAGGCCTTTACAAAACTATGAGATCTTCTGAACAATGCTTGCCTGTTCCAATCCCTCTTCAGTATGCCTAAGTAAACAAAGGGGTCTTGAGCATTTGATCTGTAATGCCAGACATTCAAATATGACGTGCTCAACTGTTTCATTGCCCTCGTCACATTTCCTGCACAAGGTTTCCTGAACATGAATGCCTATTCTGTTCAGATGGCTTCGGAATGCCCAAAGTCCTGTAATAAAACCAGTCATCTTACTGATCTCCTTTCTACTCATTCTAAGGGCATCTTCTGCAATGTTCCCTGATGGTCCGTTGAGCAACTGCTTGGTTGGATGTTCCCCTCAGTTTTTTCCTAATCTTGTTGGTGTTTTATGAAATGCCCACTTGGCAACCAATCTCCGTGATAAGCTATAGGAAACTCCACATATTGGTTCAGGACCAGTAAGAGAACAATTGGCTCCTTACTCAGCACAACTATCTGCCCCTTCATTACCTGTGATTCCTCTGTGCCCAGCCAAAACGTTAGAATAAATGTTTAGTTCACTCGCTCTCTTAGTGAACAAATTTTTTCTGTGCTAGTCAAATTCAGAATAAAGAATCATTCAATACAAGAGCAATTGAGCAGAATTATATAATTAGAGAAAATCTAAATATAAAAAAAAATATATTCTTGGAGCTATTTTGGAGAAACTTATCCAAGTTGCTAAGCATTATTAGTCTCATCGAGACAGGCATCACAAAGCCTCTTTGAGACTGTAGAAAGCCTTCCTGATAAAGTAAATATTTAAATTTATATAAATTGTTGGCATCTGGATTAGATTTCGAAATGAGTGTAGAGTTTAGAATCAAAATAAACAATGGAGTTTTTGAAAAGGTTGTCTCTTAATTTGTCAGTAATTGTCTTGGTCATTTTCATAAGTTATGATTATGTAAATGTGAGAAAAGGTTTTGAACTTGAAAAACAACATTGCTGAATGAAAAATGTGAAGGGAGCCTAAGTTAAGACCCTAGTTGATCAGGAACGCTCTCTACAGCTTTCATCTGGGCTCATTCCCCAGACGGCCATCAACGCTCTTTTTTTAAAATGTATGACTATTAAAATTTATGATACTATAAAATTAAAAAATATTATACTGTCCCACAATTTTGACTGTAATAAGCCTAAGTAACCCAGTGTAATTCACAGCGTCAGCGTTTTTCCGGACTTAATTATTTGCCATTGAATTTTTCAATAATAATGACAAAAAACCGTAATCGGTTTTTTACGTCAAACGTCTAAGTAAAACGAGAAAGGTAAGTAGCCTTCGCAATTTTGCACAAAAGCAATGATTTCAATATGTTTTTTTTTTCAATTTTTCTCCGTGTACCCCAAGTGGTACCTAAAAAAATTAATTTATATAAAAATTAAGCAATTGTGCACCCAATGGTTCACATGATGCAAGGAAACAAACCACCAACACTGGCAAACAATAAAAATGCAATAATGAAATGCACAGCCATGTGTACCCCATTGGGCGCACAACACACTTTACAAAAGCTTGTTGTGTACACGATCGGGTACTCGACAGCTGTGTAAGATTGCGTGTACCTGAAGGGGATCGTCGTGAACGTGTTAAGGACTTCTGAGGCAAATTTAGAAAGAAAATTATCTATCTACATATGAATTTTATACCATAATATGTCCTATGTTAACCTATATATTATGATTTGAGCTTTTTGTTTGTTATGGTTGATTACTGTGATTAACCAAATATGATGCTAAATAAAGTAGTAAATTCTCAATGTGGTCGTCTCTACTGTGTAATGAAAAAAAAATATGGTTGCCTGTAAAGTCGGTTTTACGGGCGAAGATTTTACGTGACAACGTCTTTTTCTCGGTAGAATATTTATTGATATGAATATTATTAAATTGCACAATAGGAACAAGGAATTGAATGAAAATAAGAATTGCACAAATTTTAACTATAGAAATATATTTTGTTTACTAAAACATTGTACATAATTTGAAATTAATTAAAACTTGTTATTGTAAATGGTAAAGTTGAATAAAACATTTACTAAAATTGGAATTTGAAATTCTTGCTAAACACAGTTAAATTCTAACTCCGCGCGTGGTGATTGGTCGGTTTAGTTCGTTTGTTTGGTCGCACTGTTATGACAGGTTAGAGGTTATAATTTGTTATTTTAAATGTTTGACTAGCAATACGCGCTGTTTCTTCTCAATCGACTGAATTACGATTGATTGCAGAGTGATTTAAACTAATAATTTACTTAACACTATCAACATTTGTCAATAGTATGACATAACCTATAAACTCAGTTTCTCAACTTTTGTGTCAATCTAACAATTAATCAATCAATCATAGTTTACGATAATGAAATATCAGTGTACAATTATTTACCTTTATTGTTGTAGTTGTTGTAAATGACGAATCTAAGCACTCCACATTTTCACGAATAAACATAGTTATCTGCTTTATCCCGTGCGGCGGACCCACAGTTATCTGCTTTATCCCGTGCGGCGGACCCACTGGACGGGCATCGTAACGTTACCGGGCGTTACACTTTTTCATGAGTGACTCCGAGCCGCAACCTAATTTAAGACGTTGTCACGTCAAAAAAAAATTAAATGAGGAATGAGAACTGATTTTTCGTTCTAATTTTATTAGGTGTTAATGTAACGAACGCATTTAAGCCTCTGAGGGCAATTCAACCACACGGGCCTCTAGTGAACTCTGAGTTCTACACTGGCTGGTTAACTCACTGGGGTCAGCCGGGAGAAAGTGGAGCTTCTACTTCAGGCGTAGTCAATACCACTAGGAGTTTACTGGCCATGAACGCTTCTCTTAACTTCTTCATGTTCTTCGGTGGTACCAACTTTGGTTTCACGTCAGGTAATATTTTTATATTGTAGTATACCTATAAATAATATTTACCCAGCAGGGATCACTTCTGGCTGAACCCACCACTGGGCACAGCAAAAACCAATGTGTCACTTAAATCTGGGCAACCTTATGAATGTCCAGGAGCGGCACATCACTACCCGCAAATGTCGAGATTCTGGGGTTCATGGGCAATTCGATAGGTCTAGTCTAATGTGGGAGATGACTGTTGGAGTTGGTGGGGTTTGTTCCCTAATCTCAGAGGTTCTTGCTAGCCTCAACTGGTGTGCCACCCCCTGCCTACTCTGACTGGAGAGGCTGGTTCAGAGCTGGCCTCCCCTTCTTCCGAAGAGACATGACTTTGAGATGTAGTGCCCTAATTCTTCCTCGTGGATCTCAATAGGAGGCGGCCCCTACTCTCAAACCTTACCCATCCTGAACATCCTGTCACTCCGGAAGCAGCGCAAAGGTTTTTACAGGACTAAGTGCAATTTATAAGCTTCTTCTCCTAAGAGAACATACCTATAAATATTTTCCATCAACTCTTTACTTGCATGGGCATACTCCAGAACTTTGTTTTACTGAGAGTAAGAGAAAATAAAACTATTAAGAAGATGTATACATGTGTGGATTAATATATTACATGGGCAAATATGATGGGGGGCTCAATTAACCACCCCCCATGAAATTTTGTAAGATAAAAGCAAAAGTTGCACACAATAATTTGTTTATGAAATGAAATGAAATGAAATGAAAATATCTTTATTCCTTCTGCATTATTACACTTCATGCATCTTATAATGATAGGAATATACTCGACCATCCTACACAGTTTTGATGGCCGGCAATCAAACAATATACATTATTATCAGTCACTACTTTTATGACACTGAGAATTGGCATTCGGCCTCTGTAGTGTTATCACTTTATTTGTTTACAAACTAATGTGGACAATCTTAAACCTTACTTATTAATATAAAATTAAGCAACCAAAACATAATTACTGGAACAATTATACACACTTATCAAATACTGCTACTTTCGTAGTTTATTTATTTTATTTTAACCCATGAAATCTAAATTTTCCCTATACTCCATATACAACCTTTACAGCACTCACATATACATTCAGAAATGTTTTATTCAATTATATCTGTTAATTGTTTGGTTTCCTCAGAGTTCATCAGCCATTTTTTCAGGTGAACTTTAAAGGTTTTATTAGATTTACACTTTTTTATATCAATTGGTAACATATTAAAACACTTTGGGCCTAAAAACACAAACGATTTTTTAAAAAAAGATTTTTTAACTTTTGGTCTTAAAAACTGCTTTGTTTTTTACGTTCCGCGTCATGTACGTATGCTTATATAAATGTTCTGTTCTATTGTTCCCGCTTCTTTAAGCTAGCGCACATTTATGAGGTCTTAAAGATCAAGAATTTCCCGGAGGAAGATTCACAAGTCCCTGTTTTTGGAGGGCATACATTCTAAAATACCCAGTGAGTCAGCCACCTCCAAAATTATTTTCTACATACGCCAGTAACATATTATGAGAATTTTAAATACTTTTAATTGTATCTGATGAAAAATACTCATAAAGTAAAACAGAATTTCAGCTGAAGAGGTGTGATTTACAACAGCTCTCTGGGAACAACTCTGTCACCTTGTATATTCAGTGTTATCAGAGAATTTGAGTGATACAACATTGTGTACTTTAATAAAACATTTCAATCTTTTAAAACTTGGCAGCGTGAATAGTTTTATAAATTAATTGTTTAATAATATTTTTCTTCAACTCTTGTGCGTTGAACCTCATTTAATACGTTGTTTACCCTCCATTGAAATCTTGCTGCCATGACTTTTATTCTATTATACATTTTTTATTGATTCTCTTGTGGTTTGTGTTGTCAAAGTTGTAATGTTAATCATAGTATAAGACAAAAATCACTTTACCATAAATTATAAATAGAACGAATAAGAATTCTTTACATTCCTTAAGCACTTTTATGTATCTATATGTTCTTTATTTGAAGTTTGTTTTTGACGATGGAAGGCTTGTGAAGGAATTCTTCCAGACATTTGCCATCGTTCAGTGATACAAAAAATAGTAACACAACTTTCTAGACCTGCAATCTGATCTCTTCCTGAGGGGAATAACTAACCTAACACATAACTACAATCTAGGTTAAAATAAGCAAATCACACCAGAGAGTTGGGATACGCATAAATTATTGGTCATGGGTATGTAAATATTGGTCTATTTTATAACATTGGTGTTCTTTTTTATAATAAGTCTTTGATTTTTAGTATATTCTATGCAGATTCATCTACAAAAATCCAAATATTTTCAATAGTATATAAGATGGTAATACAATAAACACAATTAAACTGTATCGGATATTGGTTTTACAATATTGATTTACTTGACTTTTCAGGTGAATTTTTTTCAAAAATGTAAAGAACTAATTGTCAACAGGTAAATGATTTTTCAAGTATTATAAGTTTTTATGTGATGATGCAGGTGCGAACAACCTACCGTTTCAACCACAAGTGACCTCTTACAACTTCGATGCACCAATCTCTGAAGCAGGTGACTTGACGGACAAATATTTTGCAATAAAGTCAGTCATTTCAGAGGTGAGGATCAAAAGTAAATTATAACTCTTGTAGTAGTTACTGACAATCTACATCACAAATAAAAATTAAACATGAGAATAATGAGAGAATAATGATTTATTCCAGCATTTAAAATGCACAAAACAAACTAAATGAAAATTTCCCTGGAAAACACTGACCACTTTTACAAGTATTGTGGTCAGTGATAGTACTAAATAAAAACTAATAAAATTCTTGAGTCCATAAATATTACGTTGCTACCAGTTGAGCCACACATACAGTTGATTCGTAGCATAAAACTGTGCTATAACTAAAAATCCAGATCTCTAGAACTTCCATCGTAACAAAAACCACCTACTTTGATAATATAATTGAAGTAAACAATTTAATTTAGCAATAGAAATGTTGTAATTACCTTTGAAAATTAGAAATGGCAGTACTCACTCCTCCTGAGCAAAAGAGAGGTTTTCGATAAATTCCGATCAGTTTGATAAGTTTGTTGTTGTGTTATAACTTACTAATGAGCTCAAAACAAAGTACCATATGTCATGTAACCAATAATCGAGAGGCTTGTGCCTTTCTTCCTTTAAACCCACTGCAATTGAAAACTATGCAGCAGTCTCCTCATGCTATCCTGATCAGCTGACTTTGATTGGTGTTCTAGTGGGACAAAAACTGTATCGCCGAGGTATTCGACGCAGTAGCAAAAATTTTATGCTAACTGTTGATTGAAATAAAAAAAATCAAAAAGGTGATGAATTAAGTTTTGGAAAAATTATAAAGATAAGGACAATTTATTTATGTATAATTTAGTAATAAAACGGTTATTTGAGAAAAACAAACAAGAAGCATTAGCCAAGCTTGAATGAAAAACAAGTAACAAAAATATTTTCTAGGAATCAACTGAATTAAAAAATTGCTCATTACTCCTTAAAAAACCAAACTAAAGTAACAGGTTTACCCTAAGGGTGAGTACTATGGTTAAATTAAGCATTTTCAGCATATGCAAGAAAAATTTGTCCAGATCAGATTTTAGCATAATACAGCATAACAGTCAGATCAGAGTCCAGAAAAATATAATTACTGGTCAAAGACAACATTTCTCTATACTCAGATGATTTAAACAACAATTCTGAATTTTACATACTAGAATTTTGTGTATGCACAAGTCAAAATTAATATTATTCAGTATTTTCTTAAGAAAGATATGTGTTAATGCAGCTGGCTTAACCGAAACCAAGTGTAATTAGTAATATTGTACTTTAATATTATTTTGATGTTTAATTTATATATTTGGGATCAGTATTTTCCAATTGTGTGATCCCTTATTCCCATTATCATGTTTATGAGATCTATTTAATCTAATATACATCAAAACCAACAATAAGTCTATTCATACAATGATCAAGATTCTTTTTACTATTACAAAAAAAATACGAGTTATACAAAACAAATTGCAATGGTAAGGATCAATGATGAGATCGATTTTGACTAATGATCACGAGAAATTGGTAAAAGCAGATAGATAACTATTAAAATAAGCAGAGCTAATGAACTTAATTCTATATAATAGTTATAGATAACCATTGTAAAATCATTTTACTTTTCAGTTTTTTCCAATAGCTGAGATACCTGTTGGAAACTCGAGTAAGGGAAGCTACGGAAGACTTGTCCTGGAACCAAAGATATCCCTGAGGGATTCAGACACTGGGATTGTCTACAACAACACAACGTATCCCCAGACATTTGAGGCCTTAGAGTTATACAGTGGCCTGTTGTGGTATGAGACCACTTTGCCCCTGGATTTCTCTGGTACATCTCTCCTAATGGCTGATGATCTGCATGACAGAGCCATAGTCTACATCAACAAGGTACTAAGATTAATTACCCAGTTTTGTACTTGTATATAATTACATATTTTATCAGTTAACTAATTCTCCTCTCCCAATAATTTCTCTTAGGAGGATTTGGCACTGGAATAGGTCATTTTGCCTATGTCTAAGCAATAATATTGGTGTTCTTTTTTTGGTTAGTAGAATTTAAAGGTACTATGATCCTTTAGAAATAATGTGAGAAGGACCAAGCATGCAATCTGTACCCCACACTCAATTATGTGAGAAGGACCAAGCATGTGATCTATAGACTGCACTCAATTATGTGTGAAGAACAAAGCATGCAGTCTATAGCCTGCACTCAATTATATGAGAAGGACCAACCATGTGATCTATAGCCCACACTCAATATGTGAGAAGGACCAAGCATGTGATCTAACCCATGTTTACTATCCCAAAACTGTTTACAATTAATTAACGGCTATTGTTCTCGTAACTGTTGATTTTGATATTGGGTTTCGGTTTTGAAATGAGTCGTTGAACTTCACTGTGAGACCGTGTTAAATCCTCCCAACCACGCATCATTAATATGGTAACTCTCTCACGTTCACTAAGTGCCATAACAAAGACAAGATAAAACTAAGTTGAAACAAATTAAGAGTAAAAAATTGTTATGGTCTGTCTTTACTAACGAGTAGAATGCCACTAATAACATCTAACTAAAGCAAGAATGGTTACTGCCTGTGGGAATACCTACTATCAGTCACAAATAACTTTCTCTTTTAGGTTTTGGCTTTTTTAGGTCATGGCTCATTCATTTTCCTTGTTTGTTTTATTTCCGATCCCTCTCAGAAATAATAACTTATTATTCTACAACAACAATATTAATTGTAAACAGTTTTGGGTTAGTAAAGTTAAAATAAAAAAGCTCATCAGTGTATTTTTTACATTAAGTTGCAAACTCAAGCCATCTTTGAACGGCTGTCATATTTGATCCGTTTGAGGTCGGGGTTGCGGCTCTGTACTCTACTAATAAAGACCTTTTATTTGATATGCATACCAACCTATGCTTACAATTAAGATTTTCTTCTGACTCCTAGCGGGCCGCCCCCTGAGGAAGTAGCGGATCACTGAATATGTGATAAAATAGATTTTTATGTCCAGTAACTTTGTGTAAGGTTTTGTAGCTCTATTTTATATATTTTGAAAAATATTTAACCGACCTGGGACTTTTTGGACACCCCGTATATAAAATCTGTGATATCATTCCTTGCAGGCGTGACTTTTAGTTGCGACACATTGTCATCCTTGAAGTGACATTCATTGTAGAGTTTGTTTTTTAAATTTTATTTTACTTTGTATAATGTTCATAGTGTAAATAGTTTTCAATGTAATAGACAAACATTGCAGATCACAGAAGTGAGGTAGATCGTGAACTATTATACGTTTTCTTATAGTTTATAAAAGATCACCAAATTTGAAGGGTTTTGTTTAGTTTTATTTTGTAACGTTTTGTTGTATTATTTTGTTTTATATTATAATTACAAATAATATGTCTTAATTTGTGATCGTAATGCCAAGCTGTGATGAGTTCGGTCTTACATAGTCAAGCACAGAGGTTTTGAATCCTTAGCCTGTCTGCTTTTAGTAAGAAAACACTTAGCAATTAAATAATATGTTACTAACTAATTAATATAAGTGATGTTGAAAATTTAAAGCACTAACAATTTTAATTTTCATAAAATATTTACAATTTACATTGAATTGAATATACACTAAATTATATAATACAGTATTAATGTCTAAAACTTCTGTATTGTTATTTAAACAATTTCTTCTTTACTGCTTGTGCTTGTTAACATTAATTTTCTTATTTAATTGATTAAAAAATTAATTCCCTAACTAATAATACCTTATAATCTTTTTATAACGTCTACTTTTATGTTGGTGAAGGTTTTGTGTACTGTGTCGATTTCAGAATATTTCTAAAATGTTTTTTGATTGGTTAGCTGTAAACTTTTAAAATCTTTTCTCGCCTGTACTATGTCAGATTTGAGTTATGCCACTGCTATATCAGACAGCTGTCGGAGTACTGAGCAGAAGTACGACCACCTCAATGTTTATATCAGAAGGAGCCGGCCAACCCTTAAGTCTTCTGGTGGAAAATCAAGGTCACATAAACTATGGACAAATGACGGACTTGAAGGTATTATAGTAATGTAGCAGAATTGCATTCATGTCTACTTTTGCATCTTTAAACACAACAAGAATATACCGGTATTTGCCTGTGTACAAAAACCGAACCCACACAACAAACGTCTAGTACATATCACAAGTCAAAATATAATTTTCGTTAAATGGACAGATTATAAAAATGCACACATTTGGAGTTAGGGTGTGCAAATACTGAAGTAATATATTGTATTTATTTAATGGAGTTGTTGATTTTCCGGTAACAAACCCATGTTGGCTGTTTGTCAATGATTGGTTTTACTAAGATGTTCCTGGAATCTTATTTTTATAATAAGTTTGGAGACAGATGAAAGTAGTGAGATAGGTCTGTAGTTAGATATATTTTGTGGGTCTATTTTTTGTGTTTGGGAAAACCCTTGACTATTTTCAGCTGGGATGGAAAAGTAGCAGATTTACATTAAAAAGAAGAGAACAAAAATGAAGGTTCCTGGATTTATAATGTTCTTTTTGGCCATAAAACACTCATTCAAGAATTTTATAGAAAATAACCAGTATTTAATGCATTCTATTAAGTTCATGTTGGAATATAAATTTGATCACACCATCTGTGTTTTTATTAAGACGAAAGAAATTTGATACAGTATTATACATTTTTAGATAAGATGTCTTGTCTTACCATGCTTTCAATCTATAATCAATCAGTTATGGTCTGTAATATGGGGCAATAGCATTAAAATTACAAATATCCGCATTCTACAAAGGAAGGCCATCAGGGTAATATTAAGAGCACAGCCATTGGAGCGTTGTAAACCATTTTTTATTAACCCTCCAACTGGCAGTCATTTTTTCCTGTAGTGGCGGCATGTTTTTCGAGCCTCGTGCAAGGGTTTTTTAAAAAATTTATTAAAAATATAAATATAAAGTAATATATATAGAAGTATATATTTTTGTGTTCAGAATTAAACATATAATAGTATTAGTATTTAAATTTGGCCTTAAAAAAAATGTTTACTAAAATTTTTTTTCCATGAAATTCAAAATTTACATTTTTTTATTTTTTATTTGGGGGGGACCATACCTAGCAAACCAAGTTATAGTAAGAAAACTATAAAAGTGAGAGTACCATTATGTGTCAAATTTATTCTAGTTTCAGAAACACATAAGCATTATACAAATTTATGAAACTATAATAACACTATATAACAAAAAGCAGTGATGCGCATAAATTGTGAAAATAGGGTGTATATGTAAGAGTTTGCTAGTAAAAGTTTTACTAATACAGTTTTACTTCTATACATGTTATATTGCATATTTTATTACTCAGAATGAAGTAAACTATACAGCAGTAGTAAAATAAATTCCATAACTTTTTTTTTGAAGAGTCGAAAAAAGTTTAATTTTTTCATTACTCAAAAATTTTGCGAAAAATTTTCGAGAAATTTATTTATTCTAAAATATATTTATTTGCACTACTGCAATATTTAACAATTCACCACACACTAAACACAACACTAAAACACAAATAAACCTACTAAAACTTACTAATAAACACGACTCGTCACATCAACAACTCAGACGGCATCGACAACATGGCGGTCACATCTTTTACGTTCCAAACTACGAACTTGGTACGTTGCAACTACAATATAAAGAGGAATAAAACTATAGTATTCCTTAGGCTTTTTTTCCCCGAATCCAATGGTGCATGAATCGAATCGATACGTTGCCGGAATATACTGTTATGAGTGATTATGCAAGGGAATGTTTGTTTATCAAAATTTTGACGAACAACAATCCGCTAAGGGTTATGTTTATCAAAATTTTGATAAACAACAGTTGGAGACTAGAGTTACAAACTGTTATTAATTTATATATTTTTGAATCAATATCATACAACTTGAAAAATATTCCATCTCTCATTTTTAGTAATATACATAGCTATAATGCCAGAAATAAAAAAATAATATTGCAATAGAGCATTGTAGGCTTAGAAAAACACAACACAGTCATGCGTTAACTACTCAAAAAATTGATAAATTATAAATGGAATCCAGAAGTATCCAACAAAATGTTTTTACAGTCGAACTGGATCTATTAATTCACTATGCTGCATCAAAACCCATACTACAAGGTGGGTACTTAACCTGATTGTGTGGATGTGCACTCACTCAATCAACTGTAGGAAGAAGTGACACTAGGCTGTCTGTTGTGCTATGATTAATTAATAAACTGTTCACTGCATTTTGTACATTTTTTCATATGGGCCATTCCAAAATTTTTGGATGAATAAAATTAATGAATATTTCCTTTATATTAGAAGCATTAGAGCTTTATGTCGTAGCTTCTAATTTTCATTAACTGAGAAATAAGTCATTTTCAGAGTAATGTGGACATATTATGATCCATGGATGGAATAATTATTTAACAACGAGGGTTTTTGAATATTCATAAAATGTTTTGCAATGGATTAATAGGTTTTATAGTAGTACAGACTAGTAACTAGTAACCACATTGCTCTGTCTTCTTACAATTAAATGCAGCAAATAATTGCATTTTCGCAGGGTCTTGTTAAAAATGTAACTCTGGACGGACAAGTCCTGACTGACTGGAAGCAGACAGGTTACCCTCTGGATAATGTATCGCATGTAGCAACGTTACCGACTGTAGAACACGTGGATCTGCCGGCTTTCTACTCTGCTAGGTTCCAACTACCAGAGACCCTAGAAACACCACTCGACACCTTTGTTGATATGACTGGCTGGAGCAAGGTATTGTCAACTACAACAATGAATTTATGGATTGCACGTCATTTTGTTACTTTTATAAATAAAAATACTTTGTGTGTTGTGGTATTTACAGTTACTACAACACCATCCTTGTTATATTATTGGAAAATGAACAAATTTTAAACTAATACATTGTTATGATGTTTCAGGGTGTTCTGTACGTGAACGGACACAATCTTGGCAGATATTGGCCAGTAGAAGGACCTCAGGTGACTCTGTACCTGCCGGGTCCTTATTTGTTCCAGTATCCTGACTACAACACAATACTCGTGCTAGAACTGGAGAAAACCCATCCTGACAGAACCATTGAGTTTGTGCCAGATCCTATATGGAGACCTTAAGTTTCACACATGAAATTAGGCAATTAATTTATTTGGAAGGATCTCAGTTACTTGCTTAACTATTGTGATGATTAGGTTTAAGGAGGAGAGTTTAAGTAGGTACCACCCCTCTTAATCAATAATTTTGAAATTTGGATTTACAATTTAAAAAATAGTTATTTGTCATCTATGACTACTTGATTTCTTTTAGCCTACATTCAACATTTACAGATCTCTGTTTTTTCATTTTTTACACACATTACAAAGCTGATTTCACCGATAAATTTCTATTCATACACTTTTATATTATATTGAATGAATATTTATATTGAAAATTTAAATTAAATTAGTACGGCTACATTCATACATACGAGGGGGTACCCAAAAGTATTGTATTGTATTGCTGGCAGCCGGCAGCGTGTAGTACACATTCCTGCCGCTAGGCGTGTGTCGCGCAACCCATTGCGAGCTCAGTGACCCCAGTTCCGTTGTCCTAGTGCATTCTGTTCGTTCGTAGTGACTGTTTTCGCTAACCCTGTTTTGTTCTTATTTAGTTTTTTGTCATGGCAAGTTTAAGTGAACAACGTGCAGCTGTGAAATTTTGTTTTTTTACTTGGTAAAAATGCTGCAGAAACTATTTTAATGTTGAATACAGCTTACAAAGATGATGCTATGGGGAAAACTCAGGTCTACGAGTGGTTCGCTCGATTTAAAAATGGCGACATGTCGATTGAAGACAAACCTCGTTCTGGACTTTCATCAACCTCTCGAACGGACGAAAATGTTGAGAAAATTCGTGAACTTGTGCTCACCGACCGTCGACAGACAATTGGGGGACAATATCAGAGAGTAGTGGGTTAACTTGGAGCTCGGTTCAGCGAATTTTAACAGGAGATTTAGGACTGAAAAGGGTTGCTGCCAAATTTGTTCCTCGACTTCTGACTGACCATCAAAAGTTGAAAACTTGCCGCCTTCTGAAAGAACATCTCGAAAATGATCCCGATTTTTCTGGAAAAGGTAATTAATTACTCGTGATGAGTCATGGTGCTATGGTTATGACCCAGAAACGAAGCAACAGTCAAGCCAATGGAAGTCGCCATCTTCACCTCGTCCAAAAAAATGTCGGCAAGTCAAATCAAAACATCAAAACCATGTTGATTTGCTTTTTTGATGCTAAAGGCATTGTTCATTCTGAGTTTGTTCCTCCAGGTCAGACTGTCAACCAAACATTTTATTTGGAGATTTTAAGAAGATTGCGCAACAGTGTTCGCCAGAAAAGACCCGATTTGTGGCAGACTGGAGACTGGTTCTTCCACCACGACAACGCACCGGCACACACAGCCATCTCAGTTAGGCAGTTTTTAGCCAAAAACGGCATGGTTCCGCTGCCCCACGCACCTTACTCGCCTGACCTCGCTCCATGCGACTTTTTTTTATTTCCACACATGAAAAGAGGCTTGAAAGGTCAACGATTTGACAGCGTTGAAGAGGTTAAGAAAAAAACGAAGCTCGAGCTTGCTGCCATTTCTAAAGATGACTACAAAAAATGTTTTGATCAATGGAAATACCGTTGGGGACAAGTGTATTAGTTGTAATGGAGATTATTTTGAAGGAGATAAGGTCGTATTGTAAAAATTTGATAATATATAATTTTTATAAAATAATTCCGGTTTTTTTTGGGTACCCCCTCGTACATATAGTAATAACATTCAATAAAACTTTAAAAAACTGAAATAGTCCAATAAAGAAAGATAAAAGTGATGTATCTGTGACTTACAAGTGATGTATCTTGAGCCTATGTATTAAGGAGCCATTTATAAGTGTTTTGCAGTTTTTAAGCCTCTGTGGTTTTAATGAAATTTATTAATTTAAAGTAAAAGTTAATATGTGTTGTGATTTAATTTAAAAAAAGTACAGTATTTTACTAGTGAAAAATCCATGGGTTAATGTTTTTAACAAATCTTTTCAGTGATTATTTACAATTAAAAGTGTACTTACATTCAGGCTCTGTAACATATGTTTTGTCTGAGCACATATATTGAACTTGCAGAGAGTAGATGTTTTGTATAGTGCTGCTGTTATTAAGAGTTATTCCTTTTGAGAACTGTTTACTCACTATAAAATAAATTAAATAAGTAGAATTGAATAAATAAAATAGAACTACTTTATTCAGCTATAACTGGTTATTCTGCCAACATCAAGCTAAAACTTGCCAAAACAGCTGATTGCCAATGTCATTCAGTTGGTGATTTAAACCATTGGACAACTATCACTCTGACTCATCTGGCCATAGACTGGGGACAACAATCAAACCCCATATGACATTGACCTTGAACATATAAACAGGTTCATGCTTAAACTACTTTCTGACAAGATTATCACCAGTTACATTTTTACTAATTGATATTTTTACTGATTAACTTTGCTCGTACATATATTTTATAAATTTGTAATTTTGTATATAATATCCTGTCTATATATTTAGTTTATATTTTATTGTTTGTAACTTGGCACAAATTAAGCTGGGTAAAGTATATATTGATTGATTTTAACTGTGAAATTTAACATCTACAATGGCTACTCCAATGAGAAATATATCTAAAACTGATATTAAAATCAATGACTTAATATTTGCCAAAGTGAAAGGGTTTCCCCATTGGCCTGCAAAAGTAACTGGCATTGATGATGAAACTTACAAAAATATAACCAAGTATGAAATTACCTTTTTTTCAACAAATGAAACTGCTTGCGTTAATAAAACGGATATTGTTAATTATAACGAATGTAAAATGAAATATACTCTCGACTCTATAGCAAAAAAAAACATAAAGAAAGTTACAAACTGGCTCTGTCTCAGATAGAAAAATTGGATAAAACACAAAGGTGTCAACCATCCTCGTCTCTACTTCATCAGAAAACCCCCTCAAATAAACAAAAAAAGAATGTTTCAGGAATTAATAAAACAACCTCTTCAAGTCCCTCATTACTCTATCAAAACCCATTAAATAAAACTCCAAATACTGAATCAGTGCAGACAGAGACTAATACGAGTAATATAGATGTGGACAAAGTAAAAAAACCTCAAAGTACAAAGAGCACCAATACCAATGAGAAAAGTTCTATTAGTCTCTCTTTATTAGAAAATAAGTGGGTAACTGATGATACTATCCAGCTGTATTATGATACGCTAACATCCTTAATCACAAAGTCGGATAAAAACAATCTTACTTATGAATACCGTAGTAACCCATGCTATCAAATGCCTTCAAGACTATGACCATTTACTTGAGCCTTTACAATTATTTAATAAAAACTATGTTCTCTTCCCAATTCATGACTTGAAGCAAGATGTGCAAGACAATTATCCAGAGAACACTCAATGCTCATACAAAACAGAAGGATCTCATTGGAGCCTTATGTTGTTTGTAAGAAACCTGCAAAAATTTCTATACTTCGATTCATGTGGCACATACAACAGGGAACATGCACAGAAGGTGGCTGAGAAGGTGCATGAGCACTTGGGTGTGGAAGGTGATGTCCTTTTTCAAATTGTCGAAGTCCTCAACAGCCTAATACTGTTGACTGTGGAATTTACTTAACAATTTTCACAGACATTCTTATACAACTGATAGGTTGTGGTTCTTTGGACCCACTTGGTAACACAGGCAGCAGATTAGTATGCTCAATTCGTCACTCTGACATCTTAACAAAACGCTCCCAACTGGCACAACTATCCACATTTACTGGTGAATTGTCAGACTGTATCTGACATGATGTTTAAGCACTTTGTATCTACCTCTACTGGACCTCAAGCTCAAGTAGGCAATATTGTGGTAAGTGCAAACACAAAGCCTGTGACATTGATCTCTGAAAGTGACAGCAATATGACTACATATCAGGTGAAAGAAACACAACCAAAAAACCCATGGCAGTTTGAAAGACGGTCAAAGCGTTATAAATTAAAACCCAAACACAAAATATTTGCTGAAAGGGAAACTGCTATCTCAACATCAAATAGCTTCCATGTACTTACTGAAAAAAACAATTTACTACAGATAAAGGAGTCTAATAAAAATAAAAATTATGTATACAAAACTAACACAACAAGTAAAAAAAGGACAAAATTATGTTCATGAGTATCGCCATGACAGCAACTATGAACTTTCAATTGACAAAATAAAAGTAGAATTGTACGCTGACAGCCAAGGTAAAGGACTACCAGAGATTTATTGGTTCATGCAGTAAGGAAAAGATTTATGTGGATGGAGTAGTTAAATCTGGAGCCGATGTCCAACAGGTCTACAACCAAGCAGCTAAATCTCTACAACGTCCTATAATAATACTTGCAGGAACAAATGATATTTTAAAAGGATCTCCTCAAGTTATTTATAAAAAAATGGAAAATGAATTACAAATTCTGAGTAGGTCTAAGCCAGTGTGTGTGTAACAACAATCCCCCTAGACATGATGTACACCATGACAACTCAATACACTATGATCTAGCCCTGACTAATAGTTACATAAGAGAAATTGTTTTAAGAATGGACAATGTTCACCTCATTGATTTGGATTCTTTCCAGCGTTATCACTTCACACGACAGGGTCTGCATTTAAACTATAAAGGAAAGAGAAAACTTGGTTTTATGATAGTTGATTTTGTGAACAGTGTTAATGGAAAAAAACATGAAGTAGACCAAGAAAACTGGGCAACTGGGCCAAGAAAAGTCTTCAGTCATCCACCAAATTCAAGCTCAGAAAGTAAAAGGAGGTACTTGGACCAACTCTGTCACTGACGTCACAGACGAGAGCCCCGTACCTGAGGTCAACACTCCGTCATCTTCACAAGTGAAGTGCCGTGAGCAAAATGAGAGCATTGCAAGTGATCGAGTTTCTTTGGTGAATGTCACAAGTGATAATAATCAGTGTCCTTTGGAGCACTCTGTGGGTGTATCGGTCTCATGTCATTTTTTGGGAGGGGGAGAGGAGTCTAATTGTAGAAATTTAATTAGCTTAAGACCAGGTAATTTGCACTTTCGTCATTTTGAAAATTGTTCTAACACATCACGTTTACAAAATAATATTATAAATATAAAATTGCTATTTTTAAACATTCAAGGTCTTAATGGCAAAACCACTGTTCTAGAAACTTTCATACAAAATGAATTGAACCTATATGTCATTTGCTTATCAGAGCATTTTCTTAAACAATCAGTGGTAGCAACTTCATTTCCAAATGGTTTTTACTGTGCTTCTGCTTTCTGTAGAGCAAACCGGATTAGAGGAGGAACATTAATATTTGTCCACAATAATTTTCATGCAAGGCCTCTTGATGTTGCAGAATTTTGTATAGAACTTCATTTTGAAGTAACCGCTGTATTGTTGGATAAATTCAAGTTAATTATTGTGTCATTGTACCATTCAACTGATGGTGACCATAATATTTTTCTCAATAAACTTGAAAATCTTTTATTATATTTAACTCAATGGGCCAATTATACAATAGTTATTGGAGGCGATTTGAACATTAAATTCGATATTACAAAAAACAAACCATCTGTTAAATATTTTTTAAATTTATTAAGGGAGTACAATTTTTTATTGTCTGAATCAATCTCCCACACGAGGTGCAAATTGCCTTGACAACATTTTTGTCAATTGTGGGCAGAATAGGGTTAACTCTTGTAATATTTTTCGTTTTCCCTTTTCTGATCATGATGGTGTAATGGCTGACCTTAATGTGCTAGATACTCAAGCTCTTTCTGCACCAAATGATAAAAATGGTTTTATTGGAAAAAAACATGTACTTACAAATTGTCTTGCCTAAACAAGAAATATGCAACTTAATATCTAGTTTGAATGCTTATGACTGGGAACATTTAATTAATGAAATTAAGTTCACTGACGCTGAACAATCTTTTTGGTCCTTTTTTCAAATTCTTTTAAATAATATAAATTATTACTCAGTTATTAAGAAAAAATCATTTATAGCTAAAAGCAATTTTAAATATAAAATGGTACACTAGTGAATTAAGGAATATGAAAGAAAAGTTGTTATGTTTTGACTCTTTAATCAGAAGTTCTAGGGAGCCTTCGAATGAACTTCTCCAACTTTTTAACCACCTAAAAAAAGAATATAAATTATCTATTAAAAACGCCAAACTTAATCACAACACCAATTATATTAAAACCAGCAACAATAAAAATAAAGCTGCATGGGAAATAATTAAAAGCAAGAGTAAAAGTACACCCCATAGGCTTCAAACTGATATTACTTCAGAAGATTTTAGTAATTTTTTTATTGACTCAATAACAAAAATTAAAGTGAAAACCGGTACATTTATTAATAGTAGTTTAAATTCATTAAAAGCTAATTGTATTAATTCATCATTTTTATCATTTAAATCAATCAAGCCATCTGACACAATTGATGCAGCTAAAAGACTAAACAATTCAGATAGTAATGACATCTACAATATATCCAATAATCTGTTAAAGAGATTGATTTATACTTTTGTTGAGCCACTAACACTTTGCTTCAATAAGTGTATGAGTCAGGGTATTTTTCCGGAGCAACTGAAGAGGTGTCCAGAATTTGTCCAGTCTTTAAAAAAGGTCCCTATAATGATCCAAGTAGCTACCGCCCAATTTCGGTCATCCCAGTCTTGTCTAAATTACTAGAACTACTGGTCTATGACCAAATAAGTGACTATTTAGAAGAAAATAAAATTTTAAGTCCATCACAATTTGGTTTCAGAAGAGGTAAATCCACTATTGATGCCATTGACAAGCTAATACGAAATATACTGTCAACTTTTGAAAATAAGGCCTTTGCTCAGGCCACTTTATGTGACCTGAGTAAGGCCTTAGATTGTGTAGAAACACAGTACTCTTTTAGCCAAATTAAAGCATTATGGAATTCATGGAAGTGCCCTTGATTTTATAAAATCATACCTCATCAATAGAACACAAAAAGTATACATCAAAGGAAGTTGGTCACAGGAAGTCAAAATAGAGTACGGTATCCCTCAGGGATCTGTACTTGGACCCTTACTTTTTATCATATATATAAATGATATAACATTGGCTGTTGATGCTAATACGCTTCTCTACGCTGATGACACAACTTTTTTCAATAGTAGTAATAACCTGAATGAACTAAAGAAATTAACCGACACCACAATAAACAAGGCATCAATATGGTTTAAAGAAAACGGTTTTTTAATGAATGAAACTAAAACTCAAAACATTTTGTTTACTTTAAAATCAATTCCTGAAAATAGTTTTAATTTTGAATCAAGTAGTGTAATCAAAATTTTAGGAATTCATATTGATAATAATCTTTCATGGGGACCTCACATTGATTTTCTGTCTACTAAATTATCTAGAATTATTTTTTTATTGAGACATCTATCTTGCTGCATAAGTGAAAATTATGTTCGGACTGCATATTTTGGATACTTTCAGTCAATTTTGAGATACGGATTAATACTGTGGGGAAATAGTACTAGAGTTCAGGAAATACTGGTGCTTCAAAAGAAAGCTGTTAGAATTGTTGGTAAAGCTGAATATCTTGATCATTGTAAACCTGTTTTCATTAACCAAGGAATACTTACAATAGTTAATTTATATTTGTTTGACTTATCTGTTTACATTTTAAATAATAAGGACTTAATAAACCATACACAAACACATAATTATAACACACGAAACAAAAATAACATTTTAATTGAATATTGTCGACTGAGCAAATCTTTGAATAGTCATGTTATAATTGGCTTGAAGGTGTATAACAAATTGAAACATTTGATAGAAAAAATACCCTCTTAAAATTTTATAAAAATAAACTTTATGAATGGCTATTAAAAAAACCCTTTATATAATATTGATGAGTTTTTTTATATTAACAAAATAGACTTTTAATGATTGTTTTAAGATAAACTCATAATATAACTAGTATAATTATCAACTAGACAATTAATGTCTTATATTGTTATATATATAATATTTATGTATTATACTTATTAAATATTATTTAGAGACAATGCTACTTAGTCTGTAGCTGAATTAGACTTTGTCAATGCATGTAACATGTTTTACGAGAAATAAACGAATTTATTAATATTATTATTATATTATTATTATTACAAGTGCATTATCTGTAATAGATTATGTCCAACACTGAATATTGTGTAAAAATAACTAGTACAAACTAAATGATTCCAAGTAATTAAATACAAGTAAAAATCGTACGAGCGTAACCAGCCCAAGCATTTGACGATTGATGATTTAAAAGTAACACCACATAACTTAATTTAACTTAACACCACATAATCATTTTTCTAAATGATTATGTAACCATTTAGAAAAATATTTTGAAATCTGGCTCCAAAATAGTTGTAAGAAAGTGCCAATTTGATTTTATATACACATGAATAACTGATTACTACGACAATTCTATTGATTCTAAGTTTCACTTGACCATTTAACCTAAAGCTATTAACCTGACAGAAACAAAAATTATTGATTTTTTTAACACTAATTCACTTAGAGAGTGGTCTGGTAAAAATGTGTGAAAAATAGGGTCCAATAAATGATTAAAAGTTTTCTCTGTGCATTGAAATAAAATTTTAAATACATGTACGTAACAGACAAATATTACTTTGTATGTATGTAAAGTCACCTTCAACGCATTGGGAAATGAAAAAAAAAAACAAATTCAGATGAAATTGAGGTATTAATAATTAATTCACTTTAATAACAAAGAGAAATTTAATTTTGAGCACTATTATTGGTGCTGTGATGTATTGTTTTACAATTTCAATTCAATTCATTTCATCTTTATTCATTTGTTGTCACAATATGATAACAGGAATAGTGTTCAACAGTAGTATCACTAGTATGATACTAGAAAACTAAAATACAGTAGTCATAAACTACATTATTATAAATTGTATATAAATGCAAGCAGCTACTATTCATACAGAGAACTGAAATATAAATCTTGTCATTAGTTCTTATGTACATAATTAAACTCTATTCTATCTGATAAACATTACAGATCCAGTTATAAATTTTAAAATTATTCTAAAGAATAAAAACGCTTTTTCAACATTATAAGGTAACGTTTTAAGCTCTTTTTCTTGGTTAATGTTTTTAATTGATTGAGGAATACATTTTTAAAAATTAACACCATTGTATGACGCTTTTGAATAACTCTAATTTTTTATAAAGTAATACTAAATTACATTCTTGAAGCTCTTTTCTTATTGGAAATTATATATTAATTTAAACAAACTCCCCAATAATATAAGTTTTTATTTTTGTGAGGCCTTTCGTACTCAATGAGAACATCTTCGGACCCAATAATATAATAATAATAGATGTAATATATTATTGGAGAGTTTGTTTAAATTAATATATAATACTAAATTATTTTTATATCTTGTGCCATAATTTGTATATCTTCATGTGTTATAAACTCGTTAATATTGTTTTCAACTGGTATTATACACTGCAGTATATATAAACTGTGGACTGTTAAGATTTTCAATTCAATAAAATATTATCTTACGGTCTCGTAATTCTTAAATTCAGCATTGCTCTTAGAGCTCTTTTTTGACAAATTCGAATCTGTGTTGGGTTTTTATTAGATTTCTCTTTGCAAACACATATGCTATATGACACACAGAATTGGAGATAGGTGAGATAGGTACAGAAGATTCTACCTAAGAAATAATCAATGTGCAGATCCAAAATCAAATGTCTGGCATGATCCCATCAATATAATTTGCGGTATTAAAAATTCTTCTTTCTTATCAAGTATATGAACATTCAAGTATCTGAGATCCTCCAGTATCTACAAATCTATTTCCAACACCATGCGCTCATTAAAAATGGTGAACCACGGATATGGCAGATTTAAAGTACAAATTTTACTTCTTGACACTTCGAATTTATTGATTTATATTTTCTTTGTGATATTGTTTGTGTAATTATAATAGTGATAGCATCTATATTAAATTTAGATGAATAAATTTTAAAAAATAGATTTATATTTATAGGGTAATTAGTAAAAGTATGAAACAAAATGTAATTATGTCAATTACAAGGTATAATAATAGTGTAATGAGTAATCTCCAGACAGATAAATGCTTAGTAATGAATGAAGATTAAAA
>NW_025781425.1:0-39827 GCF_021130785.1 Homalodisca vitripennis | reverse complement strand
TTAAAACTTAATTATAAGGGTTAAAAGCACAAATCATTTAAATAAATCCCAAACTGGCATAGAACATGTTAGTCAGTAAGTTTCAGAAAATTCAGATACAGATTCAAGACAGTCCCTTCAACCAGATTGTATTGTAAGTCACGTTGAATTCACTAGTAGTTAGGGCAGTCACTCATATAGCATCAGAGAATATACATCTCGCTTTGTCAGTTACAAGCGACCATTGTCTACAACATTGCTCATTATAATGTTAACGTCTAGCAGATACTCGTTAGTTTACCGATGTGCCGATTGAATTTAAAACACTCATCAAATGTTGATTCAGTACAAAGGGACTCAATAATTGTTCCCACTAATCCTACTTACCTATGTAGTAACCAATGCTCTTATAGTTAGAATGTTGGTTGGTTTCACCATATGAATTGGTTTGGTTGCAGAAGATACTATTGTAAAGGTACTACGTACCAATCTGTGATTTTCTACGCTCTTGTAACTATCACATTAAAGGGGGTTTGGATAGCACTATCTTTACCATGTTAAATTTGCAATATTGATAACCCGTTTTTCTCAAAAACTACGTTAAAGAGGTGAAAATGTTTTTGGAACTTATATATCAAGTAATAAAGATTTTAACTCGAAGGTTTCCTTTTAACTTTATTTTAAAATTTTATCATAAAAACCCGAAAAAAATCTTATACTTTTTGCTGTAAAGCATAAAAACTAAAAAAAGCCCATGTTAAAGTTTTTATAATAAACTACAAGAGGATGTGGTTTAAAAATGTAGAGTTGTATCTCTTGTAGTTTCTGAGATAACATGTCTTTTATGTAAAAAAATCAACGGTTTTCGGGAAAACGCAATTAAAGATTTGGCCTACAGGAAATTATTCAATT
Source organism: Homalodisca vitripennis (assembly GCF_021130785.1). Lineage (NCBI taxonomy): Eukaryota > Metazoa > Arthropoda > Insecta > Hemiptera > Cicadellidae > Homalodisca > Homalodisca vitripennis. The sequence goes on along the minus strand of NW_025781425.1, from coordinate 38,936 downwards.
ACTGACCTATAAAAATTAGTTGTGAGCAATCCAGCACCATACGATGGTTGGTCTGGGTCCTCTTCTTCAGCAAAAGCTTCTTCCAACCCTAGAAATTGTTGTAGAAATACCATTGTTGTTGGTAAGTAGGGAAATATCTACCGACTCCTGGAGCGGCGCATCACAATAAAGTACCTGTCGGCTGGGTTGTTGTCGCTACTCTACCCCATAGACAACGACCTGCCTGCGAACCATTCAACCTGGGAGACCGCGCTAATTAAACTCGTACATCGAGGATCTGTGCGTGAGGCACATCGTGGGACATAAGTCCTCGACTTCAACTTCATCGGCAGAGGGGTCTCCACGTCCTCCATTGGGATGCGCCTCAAGCCGCAGTACAAACACCTGCTGGCCGAGCTGCTACTGGAGTGTATACGGAAGCTGGATCCCACGGTCACCGCAGCCCCGACCCAGACGCCGCCCGCCCGGCAGTCCATGGCTCGCCGCACATGCGCCGTCGGCTCCTCCCGAACCACGGACCATGACTTTCGACACTTTTGCTGAATCGTTGAAGAACAAAAATGCAGCCAAACCATCATATAAATGATACACCCAGATTAAAAAAAAAAAAAGTATTAATTACGTAGCGAAATGAATGTAAGTGATCTTGTGGAGACCGACGGGCTATTAAACTCAACAGAGGTCTATGCTCCATCTGATGCTTATATTCTAGATTTTAAACTTGTTTATACATGTCTATTGTTTTTAAAAATGTTCGTTGCCAATTTAATATTCAAATGTATAGGAGTTACGTATTAAACTCTAGATCGTTTGTGTAAATACAACACAAATAAATCTGTTTTTTAAATGAAGGTGACTAATTACACCTTGGAATATAAAACTGTAATCGTTGGTATATATCTCCGTATTACTTTCCCCTTTTACCATTCTTAATGTTCTTAGAATTATTAATTTACGTAATATTTCAAAGCTTGAAACGACCCAAAATTCAAAGTTGCAGTTGACCCTTTATTTTTACTGAAAATAAAACACAGAAATCAGTAACGAATTGTACGGTAGACTGACGTTCATTGAATAAACGACGAATTTATTGAAGTATTTAATGTGTGATTTGTTTAATCACACTCGGACCATCCAGATGTCAAAGGGTCTTGTTTCAACAGTTTGCACGAAACTCGCTTTCCTATCTGCTCTCTGGATTTCGGATCTGGAATAAATTACGTTAAAACAGATATATTCAATAAAATTCAATTAAAGCCGATCGCATAGATATAGACGTAAAATCTTCTACAGTAGACAGTACTCATATTGTATTGCTTAGTGCATGTTTGTGTTATCGATTAACATTTACCACATTATGTTTGAAAGTAAACTCCATAATTGGGCTGAGCAGTAACAGCCTTTTCACTTGGGAGCATTTTCATTTTAGTTCACTTCACGATATTTCAAAAATGAACTGAAATAGACTTGAAATTTTAATTTGAAATTGGTTTATTTCTATATAGGCAACATCATATCGTATACAATACTTATAATGGCTTAAGTGGAAGGTTTAAAAATGATATAGGATATTCAATGTTTAAATTACATGAAAAACAGTTAAACAAAAGTGCTCCGACTGCCTAAAATCAAATGTGATGCTTTGCTCAATTAACTAATGAACAATAGAGTAGACCCTAAACAAACAAACAAAAATGATCTGATGCAGTACCATATCAAAATCTTGAAATGTTTAATTCGTTAACTATTTTATTCCTGAAGTCAAAACAGGGATTATACACACACACACACACAGGATTGTTTTCGTCAATGGACCCCCTATTTTCTACACATTGTATGTCATACAGTCCACAACACATAACAAATTCAACAGGTTGGTCTCATTCTTCGCCTTTGAGATTTGTTCAACAACTGTAGCACGAGCCAATTTTTGTTTCAAAAGACAATTATTCCCCCATAGGCGTAGACTAATGTGATGCAGACTGTCCTTATCAGCATAACTTGACTTGTCAACTTTGTTCTCAGATAGTTGATCCACGTTACTTTCTTCTTGACTGAAATTTTCTTGTATTATTTAGTACTATCCTTTCTGACTTTTATTCAACTTCTTATCTTCTCGTAATCGTTCCCTATGAGACTTGTGTCTTTCGTTTTCTTAAAAAAATGTGTTGCATTTCTTCGAAGATGGGGTTATATTGCTTTTTCTGGCGGGAGTTTTCAGTACACACGAGAATTTCAGTCAAAGCTTTTGACCACTGCTTTTAGAGGTTTAGGCAATGCCTTGTGAAGCTGTCACCCCCTTTTTAGGCTTGATTTTGGGTTTTTTCATGTAAATCTGAATTTTTAATATATGTAGTATGTTGTTAGTTCTGATTTAATTTACTGTAGGTTTTTTTGACATGAATGCTCTAAAAAGCAGTATAGTAACTGAAAGACGCATGTAAAAATAAAATCATTTTTATTTATTAATTATTAATGCAACTAAAAAATTGAAATATGGAACAAAACGTGTGCGTTTGTTACCTTTATTGTTTTATTTTGTATTAAGCTTGAATTAAAAATATTGAATAATAGTATAGCTAAATTTTTAAATAAAAGGAAAACGTACTACACTAATTAGTATAGTGGTAACAAAACTGAAAACATGAATGACATCTGATTTAGTAATGATGCTACTTTAATTGATAAAATAGGAGGTAAAACACTGGTGACCAACCCTTCATTGAGGGCATTGAATAAAATATAAGCCTGGATGGGCACAATCAGACCAAAGAGACATTTCAAAGGACGGTTTATCCTTTTCCTGTTTAGCGCTTTAGAAATATTCGGCATTTAACATTCAACTTTCATGTGTCCTAAATATTTAAAATAGCTTGAAACTCCGAGAGATATCAATAAAATTTATACACTCTGCGCTTAATGTAATCAACTTATTATTATTACAAAAGGAGTTTATTTTAATAGTGAAATTTAATCATAAACTAATATACATTATTGTGTTTACTTAAACTTACTGATCCGTTTTTAGATTAAAATTTCATGATGTCACGTAGCATACTGTCTCTAGATGCAGTTGATAATTTAGTTACAAAGCCACAGTAAGCCTCTCCAGTAGCCCTACCTCAATAATATTGTATTAAACCGACTTACAGGGCCACCAAGGGACTGCGCTTAAGCAGTGGGACTCTTAAAATGCATAACTACTACAGATAACCGTTGAAAAATTTCATACATGCAAGATTTTAGTCATAAATTTTATGGTGTGCGAATGATTTATGCAGCTTCTCTTGAAGCAGCGTCTGAACTCTGACATCAGATACATCTAGATTACAGCGTAAAGTTAGCTTACGACATTAAAGGAATTTGAATTTGAAGTAAAATGTAGATGAATAGCTGTTCTCATCTCATCAGGTGCACAATTTAGTGTATAAGGGTCAATTAGTTACGGATCTAATGATTAGTGTTTGAATAGTTTTTAATAAGGGCATGTATATAGAGTTAATGGAGTTGACAAACAACATGGTGGTTGTGATTCCTGACTTAGGCGTGCCACAACGCTTTGGTAAGATTTGTTTATTTTAACCTAGTTTGTAATTATGTATTAGGTTAGTTCTTTTACCTAAAGAAGAGATCAGGTTGCAGATCTCGAAACGTAGTGTTACCGATTTCTTGTTTCACTGAACGATGGCAAATGTCCGGAAAAATCCTGTTTCCTTCACAATCCTTCCATCGTAAAAAATAACCTTCAGACAAAGAATGCACATATCAATGTACAATAAATAGTGTCAATTACACTAACACTGTTGCCCCATACTTACAGTAATAATCATATGATATCTAATAAAAACAAATTTTGTAAAAAAAACCTTCAAAACACTATTGTATGTTTATGAGTTATATTGACTTTTCTAGTAAATATAATTCATCTAATGAATGAAAAGCATGCTGAAAAAGAAAATCTTTTAATAATAGTTTGAATTGTTTTAATGTGTTTTTATTTCGCTTACTGCTTTGGGAATATAGTTTAGACATTTCATTTCAGCTTAGGTGGTGCCTTTCTTACATTTTCCTAGGTTATGGTGAGGTAATATAATGGTGTTTTGTTTCTGATATTGTAAAAGTGTACCTCTCCACCCGTCAAAAATTAAGGCATTTTGAGTTCAAGGCAATTTCCGCTTCTTGATTTCTTCGGAACTGAAATCTCTTGATATGGCAAAAGTTAATTTTTTCATCCTGCCATGCATCATATCAGAGGTACTAGTGCACGGGGGTCATAAGTCAAAACACACCGTTAACGAATTTTTGTGAGAACCTCATACCTTTATGTATTGACAATAGTGCAAGGAATAAAGTATATTATTTATAATGCAAAAACTAATATTGTGCTGTCTTTTCCACTAATAACACTGGAGTGTGCTTTTTATAATATTATAATTTATAATTGCTGTTTATAAGGTCTTCGGTTCTAAAAATTGCGTAACAAATAAATTTGCAAAAGTGTACAATTATTTATTTTCAATCGTAAAATCGTCAAAACAAAAAGCTTGTAGTAAAAAATATATTTTACAAGTAAATGTTCTATTAAACTGTGTTATGAAAGTATAAATTTCGAGTAAAATTTAACATTGATCTTCTCAAACTTAGTTCAATGTATCTGCTGAAATCTATATTTGAATATAAAGGATGTGTTTTTGCAATTTAACAAGGATAAAAGTTATAACACATGGTTTAATATTTTTGTAGCTGTCTTGTAGATTATCTGAATGAATCCTTTTAAATAGTTGTTTTTAATATGCAAATATTACTAAGTTTATGTAAAATGTTGAATTAGTGAAAGTAAAATTATGAATTAATATAACATTAATTTAATTGAAAGATTTCTATTTATAATAGTATGTGTAAATTCAATATGCCATTAAATTTTCCCTAGAATAAAAATGGAGATAAACATATATTATCGTTACATTACATTTCATGTTTATAAAAGGGACCTATGTTTGCGATATATACATTTTTATCACACAATTTTGTACGCGTTTGAAAGCGTGTGTGGATTTTGTCGAATATTCCTAAGCAACGTCCCTCAACTTTATGAATTAATGTAAAGCTGATCTTGGCAAACTTTTGCCAAGTTGATTAAAAAGTTACATCCGACAGAAACTTTACAATCAGTCTTTTGTTGGTTCTTCTTTGACAGAATCTACTTTAAAAATATTTGATTTCGTTCATGATTTTGAAAAATAAAGCACCAATATTTGTTTCATGATCAACTCTAAAAATTAACTATTTAAAACTATAATAATATTCTCAAATAATCCTTAATAAATATAAAATATAAATTAAATAATAGAAGCACTAGTTTTATTTACTTATAATTTATTGTTCTTACTTATTATAAAATGGAATATCTATTTTTTTTTCAAAATAAATTGTTCATAGATATAAATCGATCTTTCTATAATACATAACTTTCTCTTTCTAATAACTCATTATTTTACCAAGCGACTAAGTTGCAAAATAGTATTCCACCTGAAATAAAACATGCCCCAAATATATAAATAAAATAACGTTGTACTTGTGCGAGAGGGATTTCTACAGCCTAAAAGAGGACCTTTAAGCTAATATATTATTAATAAGGATCTTGACAGTTTACTGCACTGTGCGGTTTTGTCGATGCTGCATCACATACATTATATATACAGGATATGTATAAAGTCCAAACGATTGTTTATTTAAATTAGTTATTTTATGTTTTGACTAACGCCAAAAGCAATTTTCAGTGCTAAATGGTGTAATAACTATTTTGATTTTGACTTATATTTGCCCCATTGTCCCAGGACATATTTTACACTGTTCTCAACGAGAGACATAACGCGGAAAAAAAAATGTACTATACTGTCATATGAGATAAATCATGATGAGTGGAAGCCTCCATTCTGCAAAGTTGCTCCAGTAAGGATGTCATGCTGCCTCCGATAGAAATACCATAAGAAACTTAGGAATTAAGTTTGTCTCCAAATAACCAATTTAAGTCTGCGAGTATCGCATGAGTAAGCCACTTTCATTGAAGATATACCGATCCGTTCCACTCTTTCCCTTCTCGTTTTCGTTAATGTAACATGAGGGCTAACATGAGTTGAGAAATGTCTAACCGATCACCAAAGTAAGTTGTGATGAACGAGGATATGCTAGTTTCATCACTCTGTCACATCTCGCTGGTTTCATTTGGCGACCTAAAGGAGAGTTTTTTTCAAAATCCTAACAGGTTCTGAGAAATTGTCCTTAGATAAGACATGGCGATTGGAAGAAAACACAACCTACAGGAAGCCCCGATTGAGTTTCATTATTCTATGGACATAATCCCAATCCCTGGTTGTCTAGGAGGAGCGTTTCTTGAAAACTGAAATGAACAGCGAAATATAAATAACATGGCGGAGGCATGTAATTTCAAAATTCCTAGCTGCTCCGGGACATATATTTTAACAGGAATATTGTCAATATTCCAATCTTTTAAAAGCAACATTTTTCCTGCAGTGATTTTGATAAGATAGGATACCAGGTAGATAAACTAGACATTATAATGGGTTGGATTAGGCTAGGAATAGAAACCAAAACTGTTGTATAAATATATAGCTTAAAATACTTGTCGTAATACTTATTAATATTACTTCTAATAAACGCGAGGAGTAAAAAATTTATATTCGTAGGGCATATATGAAGTTGGACATTTTATAAACGGAAACTTATTCCTCCACATTCTAATGCTAACAACATTATAAATGCGAAATTGAAACAATACTTTGCTTTTGCGCGTAAAACTATTTAATCAATTTTACTGAAATTTTACATGGAAATTCTTAGGTTCTTGGTATGAATATAGCCCGGTTTTGATTGTTTGATACTAACTATACCTATACTAATAATACTAAACTAATACTAATACCCCACACCTCACTGGTCTCTAAAGTAGCGAAGAATCCCATCTTGGTGTCTAGATTTGTGGAGTATGTGTATTGTGTAAACATTGTTATATGACATTATAACCACATGATTACTTAATGACTAACACTGTTTTAATGATAATATTTGTTTCAAAATCCAAATTTCATTGTCACTAAACAGGTGTAATAAACACTTTTATTAAACGTTCTTTGGTGTTTTAGCTGAAATACGTCAAAGAGACATTTTGACGTGACAACGTCTTAAATTAGGTTGCGGCTCGGAGTCACTCATGAAAAAGTGTAACGCCCGGTAACGTTACGATGCCCGTCCAGTGGGTCCGCCGCACGGGATCCGCACGGGATAAAGCAGATAACTGTTGTTTATTCGTGAAAATGTGGAGTGCTTAGATTCGTCATTTACAACAATAAAGGTAAATAATTGTACACTGATATTTCATTATCGTAAACTATGATTGATTGATTAATTGTTAGATTGACACAAAAGTTGAGAAACTGAGTTTATAGGTTATGTCATACTATTGACAAATGTTGATAGTGTTAATTAAATTATTAGTTTAAATCACTCTGCAATCAATCGTAATTCAGTCGATTGAGAAGAAACAGCGCGTATTGCTAGTCAAACATTTAAAATAACAAATTATAACCTCTAACCTGTCATAACAGTGCGACCAAACAAACGAACTAAACCGACCAATCACCACGCGCGGAGTTAGAATTTAACTGTGTTTAGCAAGAATTTCAAATTCCAATTTTAGTAAATGTTTTATTCAACTTTACCATTTATAATAACAAATTTTAATTAATTTCAAATTATGTTACAATGTTTTAGTAAACAAAATATATTTCTATAGTTAAAATTTGTGCAATTCTTATTTTCATTCAATTCCTTGTTCCTCTATTGTGCAATTTAATAATATTCATATCAATAAATATTCTACCGAGAAAAAGACGTTGTCACGTAAAATCTTCGCCCGTAAAACCGACTTTACAGGCAACCATAATTTTGTTTTGTTTAAATTATAGCTATGTAAAATAAATAGTACGGGCTAGCAACGTTTTCTTCTAAAACAAGAATTTCAGGTCAGCTGAAAATTTTGATATGCTGTCTTTCTTGCTCTTTCGGTTGGAGTCCGGGCTGTCTGGCTGGCGGTAGTGGTTTGCGTCTATTAATGAGCATCTTACCTGCACAGGTTAAAAATCCTGGAGCGCTTCGGCAAATGGACAACATGGCGTCAGTCTAAAGTCACATGTTTGTTTTGTGTTTGTGTTATTTGTGATATTTATTTATTAATTTCACTACAATCGCCAGTGGTAAAATGAAATGTGTTTCTGTAATTAAAAAGAAGCACTTCAAACTGTCTCTCTCCAACCACCTGTCTCATTTATTTCAGTAGGCAGTTCAATGTCACGGTACTTTAATTTATATTTTAAACGTATATTCAAAACTTCCTGGCACTTCTTCAGTTTATCAACCACGAAAAGAATGATTTTATCTTTATGTCCTTTACAACACAATAACACAACAATACAATAGACGCAGTTTCGAAAATCCGAACACTATTTATTCAAATCTTTATAATACAAGCATGATATTTATGAGCTGTATATTGAGAAGTGTTAATTTAAGGGGATTCGGATTCCCCCCCGGTCATAAATTTCAAAATGTTTTGGATAACTTTGCTTTAAATGTATTCCAATTTATTTTAAAAGTACTTCTATAAAAATCCGTTGAAATCAAATATTTTATCAAACAGTTACAGCCTGCCATTCTTATACTAAATTTAGAACTAACTTTGATATAGAATTTAATCTACTACTGTGTTATAACATTTAGTTTTTCTGAGATTGAAATTGGCTTTGTCACCAGCTGTCAGCTGTTACCATCTATTTTAGATTGTGATCAAATTCAAAGTCTTCGTTTGTTTACAAAGTGAAACTGTTTGTTGTTGGTGTTAGTGTAAATTCTTTTTATTACTTTTAAGTGATAAAATGCCTAGATTCACAAGAGCTTAAATCGTAAGGTGTGCTTAAGGTTGCCATTATTCATGAAGAAAATCAATATGAAAGGTCCAATTAAAGAGGAACTCAGCTCTTCTCCTACGCCAAGCTGATCATAAAGCTCTCTACAAAAACAAGAATCTTCAAGTAAGAAAAATATTAATAAAAGTTTTACACAACATGAAGAATATTCAGGTAATGCGAAATATGTATTCATGAATTTGAGGACTATTCAAGGTTTACTTTACAAAAATAACTGTATGTTTACATTTCAGAGCAACACTAGCTCTTGTCGCCAAAGACAAAGCAGGCCAAGGTTTCACAGTAGAACTAGTTTCTTTAAAATCTCTGAATAAAGAAGTACACAAAAGCTATTTACTATTGAAGTTGGTCTTTTTGATATATATATATATATATATATATATATATATATATATATATATATATATTTATTTATTCCATCGGTACAGAAATGTTTTTACAATAAACGTGCATGTTAGGTGGCAAAGTGTAGGTAATACATATAGATCAATACTAGATCGTAAGCACATAAAAAGGTAAATAAATACGTAAGTAAGAAGCCACAACAAAGTAGGATATTATTCTAATAAAAGTAACCAAACAGTAGAACTAAAATCGTATCGAATTGTACATTGTAACAATAATAAGAAATAAATATTAATAATAATTTAATAACTGACAAATAATATTAAAAAATTAACAACAACTAAACTAAAACAGAAAAATCAATTTACCTAGCAGAGTATACAACTAAAAACATAAGAGCAATGCAATGATATAATTGAACTGACAGATCCTAACCGATTGGCCAACTGCATAACACTCATCTTGAAAGATGAAACTTACCCATGGATAAAGTCAAAACTTCCAGACGTCTTGCCACCAGACCTCTGAAGCTTTCCCACTCCACAGTTGTATGAATAGGATGTAGGGAGGAATCTTCGACTGAAAAACTCCTCGGTTACACACCCAAATCTATCAAACACCAGGAGATCAGGGCAATCACCAGTCCACTAATCAGCTTGGATTGAAATATCATATCAAAGATGACACGGTCGATTATGTAGATGTTGTAGAGAAAAAAGCTTGTTCCAGTTTTATATTAGTGTTAAGTAGGTAAGACCCAGACGAACGCTCGCAAAGCGAGCCTGTACACTGTTCAACTCACTATTTGACTCAGTTAGTAAGCAGACCAAATCACACTACCATATTCGAAAAAGGAGTACACCAATTATTTATACAAGACAAGCAAGGATTGGAGTCATTTGAAGCCTCTTGTTGACCTACCAATAAAGCCCAACATACAATATGCTTTGGAGGTGATACTAGTCTAGCAATTTGGTCAGCTGAACATAGAGTACTGGTCCAATATCCTTGACTGATTAACCCTTCAGGGATTAAACCTCCAACTTGGTAATTGAAGTTAATAAATGAGATCACTTGGCATTTCAATATGTTTAGAACACACGATTAAAATTCTTCTCTAGAACACTTAGTTGCTTGAGTTTGTTTATGAAAATATCAATAGCGATTACTCGTAACGTTAAATTTAAAAACTGAGTTTTGAATTATTCCCATCAATGCGTAATATTTATATGTGCTGTTGACTTTGATGTCAGTATAATGTAAATGAGGACTTGGTATTAATGATACCTGACAGCCAATTATTGTACTCGGTCGAACACGGGAGGTAACTAAATAAAATGTAGCCTAAGAGCTCATAGGACTGACTATTCAACGGAAACCATAAACATAGCCAAATAAGTGATAATTGACTAACCAAGTGCTGTTGTTCGGTTGGACTAGCGGAGTTCTTAAATTATTAAAGTGTGGGACTATTATTTGAATACAAGTTTTTGTTTGTCATTTTGAACAAATAAAAAAATATAACACAGTATTGGAATTCAGTTGCAAACCGCATTATACTAGCGTACGAATTAATATTTTTGTTTGCTTATATTATACTGTATAAGGGAATGGTTCCTAGGACTGAAATCTGCTATTAGGATTGTATTTAAAATGGGAAATTAAAAAAATCAAATAATTTTTAAGATAATGTTTTTTTTGGTCAAATAACTTAATACTCCTATGACTGTACCATAAACTAATGGGATAAAGAAAACTGAGTGCTAGAAATAGTAGGTTGGGTGACCCAGAATTAATTCACTTAATATATATAGTGAAGCCTAAAGTCTACTAGCAGTGCATTTTAAAGTTTTACCTATCTAAATACTATACTACAAACAGTCATGGTTGCAATTTCTCAAATCTAGTACTGCTTATCCCCTTGTTCATTCATTAAGTTCTTTATTTAACCCTATTGCACACAAGGGATAGATCAATATATCTGGTATAAAGTGTATAAAGGATAGTATATCAACTGCCAAAGGATAGTATGCTGCCTCAATCTTAACGATATTCACCATAGTGATTTTGCAAGTAGTGTGATCGTAAAACCACTACTCAAAATTCAACTGAATTATTATGACATTGAAAAATAGCTTTTACTTCAGATAGCTATTAAAAACTGGTAACCCTGGATTTTTTCTGATACTACAGCCAAGCCAACAGTCGCATTGTAAACCGTATGTTTGTTTTTCTATTTAAAATCAGATATGCTATAAAATATTGTTTTTATTGTACTGTTTACGTTTTGACTTTTAAATAGGGTAAATTTAAAAATAAGTCAGATTTTCCACTCATTATTTTACCAACTATATGTTGACACTATTTTGGGTCATATCGTAGTGAAGTTGTTAGCTTTGCATGGAGTTTAATGTTTTTTGAGGACATATTCATGGTTAGCTTTATTCATTAGAATAAATTATATTTAGAAATAGCCTAATTTTAAGATATATTAATGCATATTATTACACACGTGCTGTTACAAAGTGTTTAATTTGTTACAGCTAGTATTACATATAGTTTTTTAAGAACATCGCCATGTTCTTATATCAATTGTAAGGGCGGCCCATTGCACGTTCTGGGTACTTTTGAAACTTCTTTTGCATGTCTCCTTGCGCATCGTACCCCGTACATCAGATTTTTGTTCGTCGTCGTTGACAACTTGCCATCGTTGGGCGTGTCTATGGGTTGATTCCGGGTAATGATCAATCCGGATAATCAGGGTAGGGGGGTGGGGGGTGGTCAATATTCAAGTCAATCTTCTTTTTTCTTTTGCTGAAAAAATGAGATAATATTAATATAAATATTTTACAATAATTTGTTGGATTTTAAAATTTTGAAATACTTTTTTTACAACGGTAATATGAGCAAAAATCACCTCAAAACGTACAACAGATATTTTTTAATAGAAAGGAGGTTTATTTAAGTGTTCAGGATGAGTAAGTGATAAAATAAGGGACAGGATTCATGTGCTAACTTCTAACTGCGAGAATTATTCATTCTTACCTGCATCGTCTCTACAGCTTTTCGATGCTGCCTGCCACTGCCGTAGTTTGAGGCGTCTGGATGATCTTCACTATCTAATACTCCTACTGCATCTCCTATGTGTTGTACGGCAGGCAGCACGTCGACGTCAGACTCGGATGATGATGAGGATGTATCAGCTTGATAATGATCGTTGAAGAAGATGACTGTGGTGGCTGGAGGTGGCTGGCTCCCACCGTCCGTCGACTGGTCCACGTCTGAAGTATCTGAAAATCATATAGCAAAATACAGTATTATTCATTGCTGTAGTTGTTGAAAGTTTATTAATTATATTTAGTCCTAACATTTTTATCCAATTGAATTATAGAAATAATAATAATGAGTGCAGGAAAGACCCTAAAACGTTCTAACTTTTTCTTCTCAAAAGGTTCTTTCGTACCTGTGGTGGACGTACACCATGCCTCCAACGATGAGGCCGCCCGCCAGCACACCCCCCCGCAATTTGTGTGCTGGACTACAGTTTTTTAGAAAGTCGAACATTTTTTTTAGCGTGTTTATTCAACTACAAGTTGTAAAAAGTGAAGTTGAAAACTTTGGCAATTGCTTAGAAACGGTTTAAACATTGTTGTTTCTCTGTTATTCCATTCATCTGCATTGTATTCACTTGAAGGTAAATAATTAGTCGACTTTTGCATCTAATATATATACAACCGCATGTGTAACTGGACTGACTGACTGACTCACTCACTCACTCACGTATACTAATTCTAACCTACTTCCAGATGAGTTAGAGACTTGAAATTTGGTACACAGATAGCTTTCCACGTGTAACCACCAGGAAAATCCCGAAAAGTGAGAAATTTTTCATTTTCAACCCCTCAAAAAATTCCCAAAAAATCGCGCATTCTTCACCCCTGCAGGCATTTTTTGTAAGCCCGATAGCGGGCGAACCGTTGGAGCTAGCTCGGATCTGACGGAAAATTCATGGTCAGGAATGAAGTGAACTACAAAAAAGGTCTAATGACTTTTTGCTCTATCTTCCATGGTTAAGCGACAAAACGCTCGAACATTTGAAATTCCAGAGATTTTTTCGATAAAAATAAGTGTTTCAAGCCCGATAGCGGCCGAACCGTTGGTCGTAGCTCAAATCTGATTGACCCATCAAATTAGCAAAATTGCGCGATCTACAGAAAAGGTCCAGTAATCTTTTGCCCTATCTCGATTGGTTTGGCCGAAAAACGTGATTATGTACAATTTTGTTGTAACTTTTACGCGAAACTTTTGTTTTTGGGGTCGATAGCGGCGAAACCATTGGTCGGAGGTCAAAATAAGACTAACGTTTTATTTAGGAAATAAGATGACCTACAAAAAAGGTCCAGTGACTTTTTACTATATTTCCCTTAGTTTGACCGCAAAACGCGATTAAGTGAAAATATTGGACATTTTCGCCTAAAAAATTTACATTCCGGGCTTGATAGCGGCTAAACGGTTGGTCGTAACTCAAAAACAAATTTTAAACGGGATTTAGGAAATCACGTGATCTACAGAAAAGGTTCAGTGACTTCGGGAGTTGGCTGAGCGTTAGCTAAGCGTCAATAGTAGATAGGGACAGAGGAATATTTATTATGTTCACAGACACAATACCCTCTAAAAAAGGCCCAAGTGTGTCATTAACCCCCCCCCCCGGGGATTTCCTGGTATGACCTGATAACCTCCTGTACATTCAACCCCCTGATGTGTTAACCCCCCTGGTAACATTAAACCCCCCCAGGGAATTTCCTGCCATGACCTCATGTCCCGAAATTTTACCAGTCACCAAATCTCTTAACCCCCCCCTTGGGAAGATCCTGGTATGACCAGATAACCCCCTGGAGACTTATCCCCCGGTAACGTTAACCCCCCCTGGGAATTTGTTCATATGACCAGACAATATCCTGACGAAATTAAACCCCCTCTTGTCTTAACCTCCTTAACATTAATCACCCACCCAGGGAATTTCTCGCCTTGACTAGATAGTCTCCTGGTGATATTAAAACCCCTGTTCGAACTTAAAATACTGCCTTGAGGTCGGTTTTTATTATGTTTATACTAAACAATTCAAGATAGCTGACCCGTGCAGACTTTTCTCCCGAGCTCATTTCTGGCTAAACCATAGGTCGTAGATTCAGATCTGAGGGCACAATCGAAAGACAAAATTAAATTTCCAACAAGAAAGGTCCAGTCACTTTTTGTCGTATCTCTAACGGTTTAACCGCAAAATGCCCTCAAAGTCAAAAGTTTTTTACGAATCCGGAAAAAATTCTATGAAAAAGGTCAATTTTTAAATCCCTTGTCATTTACTTAATGTCCGGACTTAACCAGTCACCGAATTCCGCTTATCCCCGAATTTGCAAGCGTTTACTTTGGGGGCCTGGGGGCGTAGCCCCCAGCGAGCCGAAGGCGAGTCTAATATACTATACAGCCGCATATGTAACTGACTGACTGACTGACTGACTGACTGACTGACTGATAGGGTATACAAATTCTAACCCACTTCTAGAAGTGCTGGAAACACCAAATTTCGTACACACGTAGGTGGATTCTTCAAACCACCGGGAAAAGTCTGAAAACCGGATTTTTTTACTTTTGAACCCCTCAAAAAAATTCCCGAACGGACCCCTGTTTTGCCCTTGCAGGCTGCCCTTTGAAGCTCGATAGCGGGCGAACCGTAGGAGCTAGCTTCGATATGACGAAAAATTCATGGTCAGGAATGAAGTGAACTACAAAAAGGGTCCAGTGACTTTTTGCTCTAACTCCATCGGTTCGGCTGCAAAACGCGATTACATTAAAATATTTTGAAATTTTCGCCTAAAAATTTAACTTTCGGGCTCGATAGCGGCTAAACGGTTGGTCGTAGCTCAAAACAAATTTTTCAACGGGATTTAGGAAATTGCGTGATCTACAAAAAAGGTCCAGTAACATTTTGCCCTATCATCAACGGTTTGGCCGCATAAACGCGTTTTAAAGTATTGATCTTTTGAGATTGAGTTCAGAATTTAGTTTCTGGGCTCTGTGTTAGAGGAACCTTTATAGTTAGGGTAGATAAAAAATCGTAATTTAATACGAAACAATGAGGTCTACAAAAAAGGTCCAGTGACTTTTCACTCTCTCTCCATTGGTTTGGCTGCAAAACGCGTTTTGAACAAAAATTTCTTTTCGATTTTTCAACAATATTTTACTCCTGATCCGATAGCGACCGATCGATCATCAATAGTACAAATGTTTTTCCTTTGTCTGTTAGAAAATGAGGAGATCTACAAAAAAGGTCCTATGCACGTTTCCCGTATCTTTAACGGTTAACCAGAAAAATCGGAATAATATAAAATTAATAGATAGGGACGGATTGCTGTTTTTACTGTGCAGACTTTTAGTAAATAATAAATAGCGGCCGAAACTAGAGGTTATATCAAAATTCTGAGAGGCAGAACACCCAAAACAAATTATATTTCCTACAAGAAATGTCTAGTCACTTTTTATCATATCTTCAAACGGTTAAGCGACAATAACGTCTTCAAAGTTAAAAGTTTGGTTCACGTCGTAAAATTCAGTCTATCCCTAACTACTAATCTTGAAATGCAGGGTTTGGCTAGCTAGCTCTGTACGGTACGTAACAGAGTACCTTAGGCCGTGTGAAACAGAGGCTGATCCTTTCGTAAATTCGTAGATAGGAACGGAGGAATTTTCGGATACTAAATATTCTTTGGCTTTGTATTGTTGGAACACTTCTACATTAGTCTTCAAAGTTAAATTTTTCTTTTAACTATTGTGATAATTCGCTTGTTTACGGTACTATGTCCTTTTATTGCGTTGCTAAGGGCTCTTTCCATCAGGGTAACGAGCAGCTGTTTCCGAGGAGCAAAAACACTCAATGCACTGCGATTTCGGCCTGTGCCCTTGTATGGAAGGCCCTTGGATTGGAATTTTCTACAGCGGCCATCGATACTATTCTCATCACTGGCGATAGTATTTACAATAAATTGTGGGATGAGAATCGTATGGGTGGAAACCGGTACTTGTGCTCCGATGAACTTCCCGCTAATTTTGTCATCGAGGGACAGTCCGTTGCCGTTGCAGAAAATACATTTGTACATGATGCCCTATACCCCCTTGAACGATCAGATATGGACGACTGCGTTATGTCTTTGTCCAATGTTTTGGAGTGTTTAATGGCCGAGTGCCTTCAGAACATTGGATTCCTCTTCACTGGACAAACAGTTACAGTTTGCTTTTTGGCGTTCCCAGGAGCAGCTGTATCTGTTTGATCCTCATCCAGTGAATGAGGAGAGAAATTATGATCTGGCTAATGAGAACAACAACCTGGCGCGGCTCTTCTAGTGCGAGAGTTATCCTGGACTGGCTTCGTTATTGTTGTCTAACACTGCTTTTGACGGGTCGACGAGACAGTTCACTATAAACTCGAATGAGTTTTTTATCGACCACCGACCCACAACGTTGTCCAGTCTGATTCTCTAACTTCTGACATCCTACCAAGAATATGCAATTCACCACCCACGTGGGACGTTCTTGATGATCCCAAACTTAAAAAGAGCCCTAGGGTGATTCTGTCTCCGTTAGAATGTATAATAAAACACAAGGCCATTGGGAGGCCTAAAAAGATACGCCGTGGCCGTCCCAAACGACTTGCAAGTACGAGAGACGAGCAAGTGAGAGAGGCAAAGAAAAACTATATTAAAAGGAATTCTAAGACTATTCGTGATAAACTAATTCAATACCTTGAACAGCGCCCCGATATCCACAGAGACGCCGTACGCCCGTTACAGCCAAAAACACCCTGAGGGCCACAGAGACGCCGTACGCCGTTACAGCCAAAAACACCCTGAGGCCCATAGAGATGCTGTACGTCGTTACGGCCAAGAACACCCTGAGGGCCACAGAGACGCTGTCCGTCGTTTACGACCAACTTCGTCCTGAGGTCCACAGAGACGCTGTCCGTCGTTACGACCAACTTCATCCTGAGGTTCACAGAGACGCTGTCCGTCGTTACGACCAACTTCATCCTGAGGTTCACAGAGACGCTGTCCGTCGTTACGACCAGCTTCATCCTGAGGTCCACAGGGACGCCGTCCGTCGTTACGACGAACAACATCCTGATGTCCACAGGAAGGCCGTTCATCGGTATGAGGAACGACACCTTGACGCATGTCACGACAGAGTTATATTGTTTCGTCTTAATAATCCAAAACTAGCCGAACTTCATTACTTACCTATCTCACTTGCTCGTCTCATCGTTGCCCACGGACCAATGGCATATTGGAGCGGTGTACTACTCTATGACATAAAATTATACAAACTGAAAAAAAACAAGTCTTTGGTGTGATGACGTTTTCATTTGTCCTCACTGCCAAGCACCTCTGTTCGAGGAAGAGGAAAGCAGAAAAAAGTGGTGCTGTGGAGTGGGCGCATATAATGTGACAAAGTTACCGCCCCTTAATGCACCGTTCTATTCTAATCGCCGCTTTCTCGATAGAGCGCGGGCCTACAATGACCTCTTTTGCTCTATGTGCCCTCGAAATTTCTGGCGGATACCGGCACCCAAGTGGCCTATCATTCTTCAAAATTGAAGGGAGGATGTACCACCAGGTGTACAGCTCTGACGCCCCCGGCCAAAGGTTTGTTACTGCGGGCGGTGACGTCCAATTCGTAAACCGGTGCCGCCTGTATATAGACGACGGCGAAGAACGCAGGAACATGGCCATGAGTAGATCACTTGATGGCGACATAGTGGACGACATTAAAAACTACTTGGTTTCATTGAACCCATATGTCCACGAATTTCGCCGGCTGAGTGATGAGCCCTCGGTCAACGCTCACTTAGAATTCCAGATTACAAGTCGAGCTACTCATGGCAATGTTCTTGGTGACAGGCAAAGAGGTATTGAAGTGCACGCCGTGCTTAGTTCCGAAGATGCAGTCACTGAGCCTCGACGGCTCACCGTCTGGAAAGTGGGAGCTGGAAGACCTTCTACCATCGATCTCTTTAGTCCTCTGATGGAGCCCTTCCAGTATCCACTACTATATCCGCAAGGCACTTTGGGTTGGCACATCCGGCATGCTGGACAATAACGGCAAAAAACTTTCCCAATATAATTATTCACGTTGTCTCTTACTCTCCAATCCTCGTTTCTCTTATCTTGGCCGTCTTTCTCAAGCATGGCAGGTCGAGATGTTTGCTAGGTTTGAAGAGGAGAGACTTCGTTTTATAAAATTTTCACAAAGTCCTCAGCCCAAAATGCTTTGCGGATAGGACAACTGAACGAGCTTCTTGACGCTCAACTCAGTGGTCCGGCAGGAAGGCAGGTTAGCGACGACATCGCTCGGGATGAAACAGTCCAAGGCGAGGGTGGGGCACAGCCTGGAAAGATTTACCTCCCAAGTACGTTTCACTGGTGGGCCCAGGTACATGAAGATCCATTACGAGAACGCGATGGCTCTCGTCACACGCCTGGGTTCACCAACGTACTTCCTCACGTTTACTTACAGCGCGACTTGGGAGGAAAACAAGAGAGCGTGTCCTCACGGCAGTGGACGCAGTGACCCTAGCACGGCTTGCAGAGTCTTCCAGATTAAACTCCTCGAGCTTCTTCGAGATCTGCGGAGCGGAGCGATGTTCGGCTGCACGAAACTATATCGTCTACGTCATCGAAATGCAAATGAGGGGCCTTCCTCACGCCCACATTGTGTTTAAGATTGACGGAGCCGGTCCAGTACAAGCAGACGAAATCGACTCTGTAATCCGCGCAGACATCCCCTCGGAAGAAGAAGCCGGTGGAAGACTCAGGAAGTTGGTGTTGCAGCACATGATCCACGGTCCTTGTGGCACTGATCATCGCACCGACTTCCTGTGCTGGGACGCTGTAAAGGGTCACTGTACAAAGTTTTATCCCAAGCCTTCGTGCCAGACCACTCACGTAGACGAAAGAGGATTCGTTCAGTACAGGCGGGACTATAGTAATACTGGTCAAATCAAGTCACGCAACAGGTCTGTTACTGTTCACGATGGATGGGTTGTGCCATATAACGCCGCACTACTGCTAAAGTATGAAGCACACATTAACTTGGAGCTTGCTTCTACCCGTCGCGTCATCAAGTATCTATTCAAATACCTGATGAAGGGTGGATCACTTCAAAATGTCACCGTCACTCCTTTGTGGCAACAAGAGGACGAGGTAGAACACTATGTAACTAAGAGAATGGTTGGTGCAAGCGACGCATGCTGGCGTCTCTTGGACTTCCCAATCTCAAAGTCAGAGCCAACAGTTGAGTGTCTACCCGTCCATCTTGAGGGGAAACAGCACGTCTGTTTTCGTCCCGGTGATCTCACCTCCGCGATAACTAGATCAAGCTCCAAGTTAATATTGTATTTTAACAGACCTGTTGATACTACTTTTGACAGTTTAACTTACCTGACATTTTTTGAGAACTACATTATTCATGACAAAAGACCAAAAACAGAACCAATATATGAACATCAAGACGGGAAAACACTTCATCACACCTCGCCAGCGTGGAGGGAAGGTATGTAGGGTCTTTTGGGTCTCGCCTAATCGTGGAGAACTCTACTACCTTCGGATGCTTCTCTTGTCAACACCTTGTCGCGGCTACTTCGACCTCCTGTCACGCGGTGGTCCTGATTGCCGTACGTTCCAGGAGGTTTTGTCGTCAGCTCGGCTTGATTGAAGACGAGGATGAGTACCGCGAAGCGCTGCGAGAGGCTTCTGGGTTCATGGTCGCTTCGAGGCTTCGTTCCTTCTTCGTGCTCCTTTGCAATATGGGTGCTCCTGCAGCTATTCTGTGGGACTCCTTCCGTGACACCCTTTGCGAGGACCACTTGGAAAGGAGCCCACTTGACCCGGAAAGAGCGTATACACTTTCCTTGATCGACATCGATCGCAGTCTAACGTCGGCAGGGATTGACATTAGTGGATTGTGGTCTCCCCGACGTGCAGGATGACACGACGGAAGTGGGAAGGGAGCTGTTGGACTATGGCGAGAACCAACAGCGGGCCATTGTCGAGCAATGGGAACAAAAGCTCTCAGAAGACCAGAGACGCGTTCTGCAACACGTGCGTTCCCTTCTCGACAACCCCAGTGACCGCCGATCTTCAAGAGTAATCTTCCTCGATGGTCCCGGGGGATATGGCAAAACGTCACTTCTTCGTGTCATACTGGCACACGTGCGTAGTTGTCGTCAGATTGCACTGGCCGTCGCCAGCTCGGGCATCGCTGCTGGAAACATGCCTGGTGGTTCAACGGCTCACAAGCATGTTCCGGCTTCCGCTCGATCTGGGCGACGGGTCTGGCGTTTGGAACATAACCAACGGGTCCCAGCGCGCAGAACTGATAAGAGCTGCACAGCTCATCGTCTTCGACGAGGCCCCGATGGCCCATCGCTACATCTTTGAGATTCTCGAACCGCTCGCTTCGAGATCTCATGAACCGTGATGAAGCCATTCGGTGGCAAGATCTTTCTGTGCTCTGGAGATTTCCGGCAGATCGCACCCGTTGTTGTAAAGGCACGAACGGCAGATGCCGTCGCGTGCGTTTCACTTCGGGCCTCGCGTCTGTGGCGACTGTTCCGCGTCTTCTCTCTGACGACACCGCACAGGACGAGCAGTTCCGTTGACTACTCTGACTTCCTTCTCGCAGTAGGCAACGGCACTGTTCCGTCCACAACTTTCGGGGAGGGTAGAGAGAGTGACACACTTATTCCCTTGACTGAGGTGAGGTATGTCACTGCATTACAAGTCCTCATTTCAACCGTCTTTCCTGCCGACGTACTCCGCGATCCCGATCAGTGTGCTCGTCGTGCGATCCTCTCGACTCTGAACGTGAACGTCCGAGAGATCAACGACATAATCTTGAACTCTGTAGAACGGTCGCCTTCATGAGCTGCGAAGCGCCGACACTGTGGACCGTGAAAAACGATGACAATTTTGCTGTTGAAGTCCCTCTACTGAACCAGGCTACAGGCAAGGGTGTTCCTGATCACGTGCTGCGACTTAAGATCGGCTCAGTGTGCCTCATCATGAGGAATCTAAACATCGCTGACGGCCTTGTAAACGGCACTAAGGTCATTGTGACGGCTATAACCAATCGGTTGATTACCGTCAGACGCCCTCACGGACGCTCAACCTATCGGTATTCCTAAAATAATCTTTAGGTTCGCGATCGTTGAAGGTTTCGCCGTTACTTGTCCGTCGACGTCAGTTTCCTCTGATGCTGGCAATACGCGATGACCGGCCACAAAAGCCAAGGTCAGACAATAGATCAGGTCGGAGTCGATCTTCGCACTGATTGTTTCACTCATGGCCAGCTGTACGTCCTGCTCAGTAGAGTTCGATGTCCGGAAGACATAGTTGTCCTCGTCCGCCCCGAAAGGGTACACAATGAAGTCGCCTACGCGAAGAACATCGTGTACGGCGAACTTCTTCAGTGAACCGGATTGAGATTGGCAGTAGGCTAGGGGGCCTGCCCAAACAAAACTCCCCGTCGAGATTGACACTGGCAGTAGGCTAGGGGGCCTGCCCAAAACAAAACTCCCCGTCGTGATTGACACTGGCAGTAGGCTAGGGGGCCTGCCCAAAACAAAACTCCCCGTCGTGATTGACACTGGCAGTAGGCTAGGGGACCTGCCCAAACAAAACTCCCCGTCGTGATTGACTAGGCAGTAGGCTAGGGGACCTGCCAAAACAAAACTCCCCGTAGTGACTGATTAGGCAGTAGGCAATGGGACCTGCCTGAACAAAACTCCCCATTCTGATTGATGCGGCAGTAGGCTAGAGGGCCTGCCAAAACAAAACTCCTCGTCGATGTAAATAGTTTTCTGTATATATGTAAATATATGGTCTCTATGTTTGCCGGCCTCCCCGTGGCGAGACTGGATACGTCATGCTTGCATTGAAAGCATTGACAAACTAACGGGCAAAACAACAATTTCAACAATACATTATTACCAAATAATTCGACACAAGTACATACACAACTAAATATGCAAAGATGTACACGACATTGAAGATTAACATTAACCAACGATTGATGTAATTTTGTTAATAATATATGGTCTCCACGTTTGCCGGCCTCCCCGTGGCGAGACTGGATACGTCATGCTTGCATTTAAAGCATTGACAAACTAACGGGCAAACAACAGTTTCAAACAACAATAAGTTATTACCAAATCATTTGACACATGTATATACACAACCAAATATGCAAATTTACACACGACATCAGAGAATATCATTGACTGTAATTTTGCTGTAATAGCTGTGATTTTGTTAATAATATATGGTCTCCGTATTTGAGCATTGACAAACTAACGGGCAAAGAACAGTTTTATCAACTTAAAAGTTACTAGCAACTAATTTGACACAAACATATGTAGCGCTAAATCTCCCAACTTGCAGACGTGTTGCGTAAACAATATTAGTAACGGTTTGACCGCTATCGGACCCGAAATCTCAATTTTCACGATTTTCGCACGTAATGGCGTTTTACGGCTGTAAGGGACATGCAGCAATATATTACTTGAACTTTCTTGTAGACCACATTATACACTAAATATTGTTTTCCCACGAGAAAGGACACAGTTGGGGACACGTAAATTTAAAACCTCAAGTTCGATTTTAACCAACAACCGAATCCCTCCTGTCCCCGAATTCCGCTTATCCCCGAATTTGCAAGCGTACATCATGGGGGCCTGGGGGCGTAGCCCCCAGCGAGCCGAAGGCGAGTCCTATATATATACAGCCGCATGTGATACTGACTGACTCACTGACTGACATATATATACAAATTCTAACATACTTCTAGAAGTGCTGGAAACTTGAAATTTGGCATGCAGGTACCTTTTGCAATATGACCCACAGGAAAAGTCTGAAAACCGGATATTTTTACTTTTTAACCCTTCAAAAAAATTAAAAAACCGGTTTGAAACTGGTTAAAAACTGGTGTAGTTTTTTGCTTTAGAGCCGTCTAGCGAATAAACCGTTGGTCATAGCTCAAATCTAATTTTTGAGGGGATTTAGCGAATTTTCTGATCTACAAAATAGGCACATTAGATTTTCCCCACATCTCTACCGATCAACCCGTAAAATGCTTCCAAACTCGAACATTTTGCCGAATTTTGGCAATTTTCGCTTGTAGACTTTTGTTTGACGCTCTGTAGTGTCTAAACCGTAGGTCGTTAGCTCGGATCTGACGAAAAAAACGCTAGTGTGGAGTGAAGCGATCTACAAAAAAAGGTCCAGTGACTTTTTGCTCTATCTCCATGTGGTTTGGCCGCAAAACGCGATTAAGTGAAAACATTTTGAAAATTGTGCCCAAAAATTTACCTTTCGGGCTCGATAGCGCCTAAACGGTTGGTCGTAGCTCAAATTAAATTTTCATTAGGATTTAGTAAACGGGGCGTGATCTACAAAAAAGGTCAAGTAACATATTGCCCTATCCCCAATGGTTTGGCCGCATTACGCGTTTTAATGTATCGATTTTTCAAGTTTTACGTGAGATATTGTTTTCTGTGCTCCATTGCAGACAAAACCTTAGTTCTAGGCCAGAATAAAAATTTGATTTTAATACAAAATAATGCGATGTACACAAAAGTTTCAGTGACTTTTTACTCTATCTTCCATGGTTTAGCCGTAAAACGTGATTATGTCGAAAATTTCACTTAAAAACTTACATTTCGGACTCGATAGTGGCCGAACAGTTGGCCGTAGCTTAAATGTAAAACTATTTATAACTAGCTATTGATAAAATCAACAAAAAAGGTACAATAGCTTTCTGTCGTTTATCTTTCCGTAAGCCTGGTAAATACTCTAAAAGGCAAATTCTTTGTCGTCAATTTTAGGGGTTTTAAATCTTGCAACTATAATTAGTGCGATTCGTGCTGGTTCCAGATTGACCTTGTATTAATACGTTAACGAGTGACTAAAACCCCCCTCCACGTCGGAGTTGGCTGAGCTTTAGTGAAGCTTCAATAGTAGATAGGGACAAAGTGTTTTTTTTTATGTTTACAGGCACAACACCCTCTAAAATAGGCCCAGGTGTGTCATTAACCCCTTGTAACATTAACCCACCCCCCCGGGAATTTGTTCATATGACCAGACAATATCCTGACGAATTTAAACCCCCTGATGTCTTAACCCCCTTAACATTAATCACCCCCCCCCCCCCGGGAATTTCTCGCCTTGACTAGATAGTCTCCTGGTGATATTAAACCCCCTGTTCCACTTACAATACTGCCTTAAGGTCGGTTTTTATTATGTTTATACTAAACAATTCAAGATAGCTGACCAGTGCAGACTTTTCTCCCGAGCTCATTCCTGGCTAAACCAAAGCTCGCAGCTAAAATCTGATGACGGAATCGAAAGATAAAATTAAATTTCCGACAAGAAAGGTCCAGTCACTTTTTCTCGTATCTCTAACGGTTAAGCCGTAAAACGCTCTCAAAGTCAAAAGTTTGGGTGAATCCGGAAAATTAAACTATGATATACGCTGACTTTAGTTACCATAAAATTCTTCTTGTCTTCTAATTTCGCGAACACATAACTTAACTGTTCTGCGATGTCTATTGATTGTTATTATACACCACATATCAATTGGCTGAGCGTTAGCGAAGCGATATGACCCGTACGATTCTCGGAATCGGATAGAGCAGGGAACATGAAACCTCATGTACGAATTTTAACAATCACCAAATCTCTTAACCCCCCTTGGGAAGTTCCTGGTATGACCAGATAACCCCCGATGTCTTAACCCCTGGTAACATTAAAACCCCCCCAGGGAATTTCCTGGCTTGACCTCATGTCTAAATTTTAACAATCATCAAATCCCTCTTATCTCGAATATGCAAGCGTAAATTTAACCGCTCATCCCCGAATTTGCAAGCGTACATCATGGGGGCCTGGGGGCGTAGCCCCCAGCGAGCCGAAGGCGAGTCTAATATATATACAACCGCATGTGTAACTGACTGACTGACTGACTCACGTATACTAATTCTAACCTACTTCCAGATGAGTTAGAGACTTGAAATTTGGTACACAGATAGCTTTCCACGTGTAACCACCAGGAAAATCCCGAAAAGTGAGAATTTTTCATTTTCAACCCCTCAAAAAAATTCCCAAAAAATCGCGCATTCTTCACCCCTGCAGGCATTTTTTGTAAGCCCGATAGCGGGCGAACCGTTGGAGCTAGCTCGGATCTGACGGAAAATTCATGGTCAGGAATGAAGTGAACTACAAAAAAGGTCTAATGACTTTTTTGCTCTATCTTCCATGGTTAAGCGACAAAACGCTCGAACATTTGAAATTCCAGAGATTTTTTCGATAAAAATAATGTTTCAAGCCCGATAGCGGCCGAACCGTTGGTCGTAGCTCAAATCTGATTGACCCATCAAATTAGCAAATTGCGCGATCTACAGAAAAGGTCCAGTAATCTTTTGCCCTATCTCGATTGGTTTGGCCGAAAAACGTGATTATGTACAATTTTGTTGTAACTTTTACGCGAAACTTTTGTTTTTGGGGTCGATAGCGGCGAAACCATTGGTCGGAGGTCAAAATAAGACTAACGTTTTATTTAGGAAATAAGATGACCTACAAAAAAGGTCCAGTGACTTTTTACTATATTTCCCTTAGTTTGACCGCAAAACGCGATTAAGTGAAAATATTGGACATTTTTCGCCTAAAAATTTACATTCCGGGCTTGATAGCGGCTAAACGGTTGGTCGTAACTCAAAACAAATTTTAAACGGGATTTAGGAAATCACGTGATCTACAGAAAAGGTTCAGTGACTTCGGGAGTTGGCTGAGCGTTAGCTAAGCGTCAATAGTAGATAGGGACAGAGGAATATTTATTATGTTCACAGACACAATACCCTCTAAAAAAGGCCCAAGTGTGTCATTAACCCCCGGTAATATTAACCCCCCCCCCCGGGGATTTCCTGGTATGACCTGATAACCTCCTGTACATTCAACCCCCTGATGTGTTAACCCCCCTGGTAACATTAAACCCCCCCCAGGGAATTTCCTGCCATGACCTCATGTCCGAATTTTAAACCAGTCAACCAATCTCTTAACCCCCCCCCCCCCTTGGGAAGATCCTGGTATGACCAGATAACCCCCTGGAGACTTATCCCCCGGTAACGTTAACCCCCCCTGGGAATTTGTTCATATGACCAGACAATATCCTGACGAAATTAAACCCCCTCTTGTCTTAACCTCCTTAACATTAATCACCCACCCAGGGAATTTCTCGCCTTGACTAGATAGTCTCCTGGTGATATTAAACCCCCTGTTCGACTTAAAATACTGCCTTGAGGTCGGTTTTTATTATGTTTATACTAAACAATTCAAGATAGCTGACCCGTGCAGACTTTTCTCCCGAGCTCATTTCTGGCTAAACCATAGGTCGTAGATCAGATCTGAGGGCACAATCGAAAGACAAAATTAAATTTCCAACAAGAAAGGTCCAGTCACTTTTTGTCGTATCTCTAACGTTTTAACCGCAAAAATGCCCTCAAAGTCAAAAGTTTTCCGTGAAGAAATCCGGAAAAAAATCTATGAAAAAGGTTAATTTTTAAATCCCTTGTCATTTACTTAATGTCCGGACTTAACCAGTCACCGAATTCCGCTTATCCCCGAATTTGCAAGCGTTTTACTTTGGGGGGCCTGGGGGGCGTAGCCCCCAGCGAGCCGAAGGCGAGTCCTATTATATATATACAGCCGCATGTGAAACTGACTGACTGATATATGTATACAAATTCTAACCTACTTCTAGAAGTGCTAGAAACTTGAAATTTTTGCACGCAGGTACCTTTTGCCGTATAACCAACAGGAAAAGTCTGAAAACCGGGAATTTTTACTTTTAAACCCCTCAAAAAAATTCCCGAAAAAATCGCGCATTCTTTACCCTTGCAAGCCTTTCTTGTAAGCCCGATAGCGGGCGAACCGTTGGAGCTAGCTTCGATCTGACGAAAAATCGTTAGTCAGGAATGAAGTGAACAACAAAAAAGGTCCAGTGACTTTTTGCTCTATCTTCCATGGTTAAGCGACAAAACGCTCGAACATTTGACATTCCAGAGATTTTTTTGATAAAAATAATGTTTCGAGCCCGATAGCGGCCGAACCGTTGGTCGTAGCTCAAATCTGATTGACCCATCAAATTAGCAAATTACGTGATCTACAGAAATGGTCTAGTGACTTTTTGCCCTATCTCCATCGGTAATGACCGCAATACGCGCGATTATGTGCAAAATTTATGTAATTTTTTACGTGAAAACTTTGTTTTTGGGGTCGATAGCGGCGAAACAATTGGTCGGAGGTCAAAATAAAACAAAGGTTAGATTTAGTAAATAATATGATCTACAAAAAAGGTTCAGTTACTTTTTACTATATCTCCATTATTTTGACCGCAAAACGCGATTAAGTGAAAATATTTGGAAATTTTCGCCTACAAATTTTCATTCCAGCCTTGATAGCGGCTAAAAACGGTTGGTCGTAGCTCAAAACACGTCATTTAAACAACTTTTAGTAAACGACGTGTTCTATAAAAAAAGTCCAGTAACTTTTTGCCTTATCCTAAGTGGTCTGGCCTAAAAAACCTGTTTTAAAAGGAAATGTTTTATTATTTTTTAGATGAACATTTTGTTTCTGGAGGCAGTAGCAGCCGAACCATTGGTCATAACTTAAATCCTAAATGTTCAATAACTAGACAGAATTTTACCAATCACCAAATCTCTTAACCCCCCTTTGGGAAGTTCCCAGGATGACCAGATAACCCCCTGATGTCTTAACCCTTGGTAACGTTAACCCCTCCCCCCTGGGAATTCCTTGTATGAACCTCATGTCCGAATTTTACCTATCAATAAACCACTCTTATCCCTTAATTAGGCAAACACCCTAGTTTTACATCCTTTAATAAGCCTGGAAAACTCTATAAATGGTAAAATATTTGTCGTGGGATTGGCAATTTTTTGAGGTTTTAAAAATTTATGTGCGATAAATATTTGTGTAATTCATTCCAGATTCAGACTGCACTTTGCTTTGCTAGGTTAACGAGTGAATACAACCCCACATTAGAAATTAGCTGAGCGTTAGCTAAGCGTCAGTAGTAGATATGGACAGAGTGAAGTTTTGTTTTGTTCACAGACACAACACCCTCAAAAATAGAACCCCCCAGTGTGTCATTTACCCCCGGTAACATTAACCCCCCCCCCGGGAATTTACTGGTAAGACCAGATAACCTCCTGAGTAAAATAAACCCCCTGATGTCTTAACCCCCGATAACATTAAACCCCCCCAGGGAATTTCTCGGCATGACCTCATGTCCGAATTTTACCAATCACCAAATCCCTCTCATCCCGATTTTGCTAGCGTACATCAGATCTACCAATCACCAAATCCTTTAAGAACCACCCCCGGGAATTTCCTGTTATGACTAGATAACCTCCTGAGTAAATTAAACCCCCTGATGGCTTAACCTCGGTAAGATTAACTTCCCCCCCCTGGGAATTTCCTGGCATGACTATATACACTCCTGAGCAAATAAAACCCCCTAAGCAACTTAAAAATGTTGACTTAGGGTAGGTGTTTTACTATATTTCCACTCAACAATTTACAATAGTTGACAGGTGCAGACTTTACTACCACACTCTGTACTTCCTAAACCAGAGCTCGTAGCTCAAATCTGATGGCATAATCGAAACACAAAATTAAATTTCCGACAAGAAAGGTCCGGTCACTTTTTGTCGTATCTCTAACGGTTTAGCCGCAAAATGCCCTCAAAGTCAAAAGTTTGGACGAATCCGGAAAAAAATCAATAAAAAGGTCAATTTTTAAATCCCTTGTCATTTACCTAATGTCCGGACTTAACCAGTCACCGAATTCCGCTTATCCCCGAATTTTAAGCATCTACCTTGGGGGCCTGGGGGCGTAGCCCCCAGCGAGCCGAAGGCGAGTCCTATTATATATACAGCCGCATGTGAAACTGACTGACTGATATATGTATACAAATTCTAACCTACTTCTAGAAGTGCTAGAAACTTGAAATTTTGCACGCAGGTACCTTTTGCCGTATAACCAACAGGAAAAGTCTGAAAACCGGGAATTTTTACTTTTAAACCCCTCAAAAAAATTCCCGAAAAATCGCGCATTCTTTACCCTTGCAAGCCTTTCTTGTAAGCCCGATAGCGGGCGAACCGTTGGAGCTAGCTTCGATCTGACGAAAAAATCGTTAGTCAGGAATGAAGTGAACAACAAAAAAGGTCCAGTGACTTTTTTGCTCTATCTTCCATGGTTAAGCGACAAAACGCTCGAACATTTGACATTCCAGAGATTTTTTTGATAAAAATAATGTTTTCGAGCCCGATAGCGGCCGAAACCGTTGGTCGTAGCTCAAATCTGATTGACCCATCAAATTAGCAAATTACGCGATCTACAGAAAAGGTCCAGTGTCCTTTTTGCCCTATCTCCATTTGTTTTGACCGAAAAAACGTGATTATGTGCAAAATTTATGTAATTTTTACGTGAAAACTTTGTTTTTGGGGTCGATAGCGGCGAAACAATTGGTCGGAGGTCAAAATAAAACAAAGGTTAGATTTAGTAAATAATATGATCTACAAAAAAGGTTCAGTTACTTTTTACTATATCTCCATTATTTTGACCGCAAAACGCGATTAAGTGAAAATATTTGGAAATTTTCGCCTACAAATTTTCATTCCAGCCTTGATAGCGGCTAAACGGTTGGTCGTAGCTCAAAACACGTCATTTAACAACTTTTAGTAAACGACGTGTTCTATAAAAAAAGTCCAGTAACTTTTTGCCTTATCCTAAGTGGTCTGGCCTAAAAACCTGTTTAAAAGGAAATGTTTTTATTATTTTTAGATGAACATTTTGTTTCTGGAGGCAGTAGCAGCCGAACCATTGGTCATAACTTAAATCCTAAATGTTCAATAACTAGACAGAATTTTACCAATCACCAAATCTCTTAACCCCCCTTTGGGAAGTTCCCAGGATGACCAGATAACCCCCTGATGTCTTAACCCTTGGTAACGTTAACCCCTCCCCCCCTGGGAATTCCTTGTATGACCTCATGTCCGAATTTTACCTATCAATAAACCACTCTTATCCCTTAATTAGGCAAACACCCTAGTTTTACATCCTTTAATAAGCCTGGAAAACTCTATAAATGGTAAAATATTTGTCGTGGGATTGGCAATTTTTTGAGTTTTAAATTTATGTGCGATAAATATTTGTGTAATTCATTCCAGATTCAGACTGCACTTGCTTTGCTAGGTTAACGAGTGAATACAACCCCACATTAGAAATTAGCTGAGCGTTAGCTAAGCGTCAGTAGTAGATATGGACAGAGTGAAGTTTTGTTTTGTTCACAGACACAACACCCTCAAAAATAGACCCCAGTGTGTCATTTACCCCCGGTAACATTAACCCCCCCCCCGGGAATTTACTGGTAAGACCAGATAACCTCCTGAGTAAAATAAACCCCCTGATGTCTTAACCCCCGATAACATTAAACCCCCCCAGGGAATTTCTCGGCATGACCTCATGTCCGAATTTTACCAATCACCAAATCCCTCTCATCCCCGATTTTGCTAGCGTACATCAGATCTACCAATCACCAAATCCTTTAACCACCCCCGGGAATTTCCTGTTATGACTAGATAACCTCCTGAGTAAATTAAACCCCCTGATGTCTTAACCTCGGTAAGATTAACTTCCCCCCTGGGAATTTCCTGGCATGACTATATACACTCCTGAGCAAATAAAACCCCCTAAGCAACTTAAAAATGTTGACTTAGGGTAGGTGTTTTACTATATTTCCACTCAACAATTTACAATAGTTGACAGGTGCAGACTTTTCTACCACAGCTCTGTACTTCCTAAACCAGAGCTCGTAGCTCAAATCTGATGGCATAATCGAAACACAAAATTAAATTTCCGACAAGAAAGGTCCGGTCACTTTTTGTCGTATCTCTAACGGTTTAGCCGCAAAATGCCCTCAAAGTCAAAAGTTTGGACGAATCCGGAAAAAAAATCTAATAAAAAGGTCAAACTTTTGTTTTAAATCCCTTGTCATTTACCTAATGTCCGGACTTAACCAGTCACCGAATTCCGCTTATCCCCGAATTTTAAGCATCTACTTTGGGGGCCTGGGGGCGTAGCCCCCAGCGAGCCGAAGGCGAGTCCTATATTATATACAGCCGCATGTGATACTGACTGACTCACTGACTGACATATATATACAAATTCTAACATACTTCTAGAAGTGCTGGAAAACTTGAAAATTTGGCATGCAGGTACCTTTTGCAATATGACCCACAGGAAAAGTCTGAAAACCGGATATTTTTACTTTTTAACCCTTCAAAAAAATTAAAAACCGGTTGAAACTGGTTAAAAACTGGTGTAGTTTTTTGCTTTAGAGCCGTCTAGCGAATAAACCGTTGGTCGTAGCTCAAATCTAATTTTTGATGGGATTTAGCGAATTTTCTGATCTACAAAATAGGCACATTAGATTTTCCCACATCTCTACCGATCAACCCGTAAAATGCTTCCAAACTCGAACATTTTGCCGAATTTTGGCAATTTTCGCTTGTAGACTTTTGTTTGACGCTCTGTAGTGTCCTAAAACCGTAGGGTCGTAGCTCGGATCTGACGAAAAAACGCTAGTGTGGAGTGAAGCGATCTACAAAAAAGGTCCAGTGACTTTTTGCTCTATCTCCATTGGTTTGGCCGCAAAACGCGATTAAGTGAAAACATTTTGAAAATTGTGCCCAAAAAATTTACCTTTCGGGCTCGATAAGCGCCTAAACGGTTGGTCGTAGCTCAAATTAAATTTTCATTAGGATTTAGTAAAACGGCGGCGTGATCTACAAAAAAGGTCAAGTAACATATTGCCCTATCCCCAATGGTTTGGCCGCATTACGCGTTTTAATGTATCGATTTTTTCAAGTTTTACGTGAGATATTGTTTTCTGTGCTCCATTGCAGACAAAACCTTAGTTCTAGGCCAGAATAAAAATTTGATTTTAATACAAAATAATGCGATGTACACAAAAGTTTCAGTGACTTTTTACTCTATCTTCCATGGTTTAGCCGTTTTAAAACGTGATTATGTCGAAAATTTCACTTAAAAACTTACATTTCGGACTCGATAGTGGCCGAACAGTTGGCCGTAGCTTAAATGTAAAACTATTTATAACTAGCTATTGATAAAATCAACAAAAAAGGTACAATAGCTTTCTGTCGTTTATCTTTCCGTAAGCCTGGTAAATACTCTAAAAGGCAAATTCTTTGTCGTCAATTTTAGGGGTTTTAAATCTTGCAACTATAATTAGTGCGATTCGTGCTGGTTCCAGATTGACCTTGTATTAATACGTTAACGAGTGACTAAAACCCCCCTCCACGTCGGGAGTTGGCTGAGCTTTAGTGAAGCTTCAATAGTAGATAGGGACAAAGTGTTTTTTTTTTATGTTTACAGGCACAACACCCTCTAAAAATAGGCCCAGGTGTGTCATTAACCCCTTGTAACATTAACCCACCCCCCCGGGAATTTGTTCATATGACCAGACAATATCCTGACGAATTTAAACCCCCTGATGTCTTAACCCCCTTAACATTAATCACCCCCCCCCCGGGAATTTCTCGCCTTGACTAGATAGTCTCCTGGTGATATTAAACCCCCTGTTCCACTTACAATACTGCCTTAAGGTCGGTTTTTATTATGTTTATACTAAACAATTCAAGATAGCTGACCAGTGCAGACTTTTCTCCCGAGCTCATTCCTGGCTAAACCAAAGCTCGCAGCTAAAATCTGATGACGGAATCGAAAGATAAAATTAAATTTCCGACAAGAAAGGTCCAGTCACTTTTTCTCGTATCTCTAACGGTTAAGCCGTAAAACGCTCTCAAAGTCAAAAGTTTGGGTGAATCCGGAAAATTAAACTATGATATACGCTGACTTTAGTTACCATAAAATTCTTCTTGTCTTCTAATTTCGCGAACACATAACTTAACTGTTCTGCGATGTCTATTGATTGTTATTATACACCACATATCAATTGGCTGAGCGTTAGCGAAGCGATATGACCCGTACGATTCTCGGAATCGGATAGAGCAGGGAACATGAAACCTCATGTACGAATTTTAACAATCACCAAATCTCTTAACCCCCCTTGGGAAGTTCCTGGTATGACCAGATAACCCCCGATGTCTTAACCCCTGGTAACATTAAAACCCCCCCAGGGAATTTCCTGGCTTGACCTCATGTCTAAATTTTAACAATCATCAAATCCCTCTTATCTCGAATATGCAAGCGTAAATTTAACCGCTCATCCCCGAATTTGCAAGCGTACATCATGGGGGCCTGGGGGCGTAGCCCCCAGCGAGCCGAAGGCGAGTTCCTATATATATACAGCCGCATGTGTAACTGACTGACTGACTGACTGACTGATAGGGTATACAAATTCTAACCCACTTCTAGAAGTGCTGGAAACACCAAATTTTGCACACACGTAGCTGGAGTCTTCAAACCACCGGGAAAAGTCTGAAAACCCGGAATTTTTTACTTTTGAACCCCTCAAAAAAATTCGCGAAGTGACCCCTGTTTTGGCCTTGCAGGCTTCCCTTTGAAGCCCGATAGCGGGCGAACCGTTGGAGCTAGCTTCGATCTGACGAAAAATTCATGGTCAGGAATGAAGTGAACTACAAAAAGGTCCAGTGACTTTTTGCTCTAACTCCATCGGTTCGGCCGCAAAACGCGCGATTACATTAAAATATTTTGAAATTTTCGCCTAAAAATTTACCTTTCGGGCTCGATAGCGGCTAAAACGGTTGGTCGTAGCTCAAAACAAATTTTCAATGGGATTTAGCAAATTGCGTGATCTACAAAAAAAGGTTAAGTAACATTTTGCCCTATCATTAACGGTTTGGCCGCATTACGCGTTTTAAAAGTATCGATTTTTCAGTTTTACGTGAAATTTTGTTTTCTGGGCTTTATTGCAGGCAAAATTCTAAATTTAGCACAAAATAAATATTTGATTTTAACACTAATTAACGCGATCTACAAAAAAGGTCTAGTAACCTTTTGCTCTATCTCCATTGGTTCGGCTAATAAATGTAAATATTTCTTAATTTGTATTTTAAGAATTTTGTTTCTAGAGTCGATAGCGGCCAAACAAATAGTTCTAGCTTAAATGTAAAAAATGTTTATGACTACAAAAATTGAAGGGATCTACAAAAAAGGTAATGTACCATTTTGTTTGTATGTCCTTCAAATAAGCCAGAAAAAACGCTATAAATAGCAAAATATTTGTCGATGGATTGGCAATTTTTTGGAAGTTTTTAAACCAATATGTGACTAATATTTTGTGTAATTCGTTCCAGATTCAGTTTGCACTTGCTTTGCTAGGTTAACTAGTGAATACAACACCACATTATAAATTGGCTGAGCGTTGGCTAAGCGTCAATAGTAGATAGGGACAGAGTGAATTTGTATTATGTTCACAGACACAACACCCTCTAAAATAAGTCCAAGTGTGTCATTAACCCCCGGTAACATTAACCCCCCCCCGGGGATTTCCTGGTATGACCAGATAACCTCCTGAGTACATTAAACCCCCTGATGTGTTAACCCCCCCGGTAACATTAAACCCCCCGGGGATTTCCTGGTATGACCTGATAACCTCCTGTACATTCAAAACCCCCTGATGTGTTAACCCCCCCTGGTAACATTAAACCCCCCCAGGGAATTTCCTGCCATGACCTCATGTCCGAATTTTACCAGTCACCAAATCTCTTAACCCCCCCCCCCCTGGGAAGATCCTGGTATGACCAGATAACCCCCTGGAGACTTATCCCCCGGTAACGTTAACCCCCCCTGGGAATTTGTTCATATGACCAGACAATATTCCTGACGAAATTAAACCCCCTCTTGTCTTAACCTCCTTAAACATTAATCACCCACCCAGGGAATTTCTCGCCTTGACTAGATAGTCCTCCTGGTGATATTAAACCCCCTGTTCGACTTAAAATACTGCCTTGAGGTCGGTTTTTATTATGTTTATACTAAACAATTTCAAGATAGCTGACCCGTGCAGACTTTTTCTCCCGAGCTCATTTCTGGCTAAACCATAGGTCGTAGATCAGTCTGAGGGCACAATCGAAAGACAAAATTAAATTTCCCAACAAGAAAGGTCCAGTCACTTTTTGTCGTATCTCTAACGGTTTTAACCGCAAAATGCCCTCAAAGTCAAAAGTTTTTACGAATCCGGAAAAAAATCTATGAAAAAGGTCAATTTTTAAATCCCTTGTCATTTACTTAATGTCCGGACTTAACCAGTCACCGAATTCCGCTTATCCCCGAATTTATGCAAGCGTTTACTTTGGGGCCTGGGGGCGTAGCCCCCAGCGAGCCGAAGGCGAGTCTAATATACTATACAGCCGCATGTGAAACTGACTGACTGACTGATATATGTATACAAAATTCTAACCTAACTTCTAGAAGTGCTAGAAACTTGAAATTTGGCACGCAAGGTACCTTTTGCCGTATAACCAACAGGAAAAGTCTGAAAACCGGGAATTTTGCATTTTAAAGCCCTCAAAAAAACTCGCAAAAAAATGCGCATTTTTTACCCTTGCAGGCATTTTTTGTAAGCCCGATAGCGGGCAAATCGTTGGAGCTAGCCTCGGATCTAACGAAAAATCGTTAGTCAGGAATGAAGTGATCTACAGAAAAGGTCCAGTGACTTTTTTGCTCTATCTTCCCATGGTTAAGCGGCAAAACGCTCGAATAATTTGACATTCCAGAGATTTTTTTTTCCGCTTAAAATAATTTTTTCGAGCTCGATAGCGGCCGAACGGTAGGTCGTAGCTCAAATCTGATTGACCCATCAAATTAGCAAATTGCGCGTTCTACAGAAAAGATAAAGTGACTTTTTGCTCTACCATTCCAGTGGTTCGGCCGAAAAACGTGATTATGTGCAATTTGTTTTTGTAATTTTTACGTGAAACTTTTGTTTTGGGGTCGATAGCGGCGAAACCATTGGTCGGAGGTCAAAATAAAACAATAATTAGATTTAGGAAATAAGATGATCTACAAAAAATGTTCAGTAACTTTGTACTCTATCTCTATTGGTTTGGCCGGCAAAATCCGATTAAGTAGAAAATATTTGGAAATTTTCGCCTAAAAATTTACCTTCCGGGCTTGAAAGCGGCTAAACCGTTGGTCGTAGCTCAAAACAAATTTTCAAATTTTCAACGGGATTTAGTAAATTCACGTGATCTATAAAATAATTCAGTAACATTTTGCCCTATCCTCAAAACGGTTTGGCCGCATAACGCGTTTTAAAGTTTTGATTTTTTTAGTTTTACGTGAGATTTTGTTTTCTGGGCTCTATTTCAGACAAAATCTTAATTCTAGCCCAGATTAAAAATTTGATTTTAATACAAAATAATGCGATCTACACAAAAGATCCATTGACCTTTTACTCTATCTTCCATGATTTAGCCGTAAAACGTGATTATATCGAAAATTTCACTTAAAAACTTACTTTCCGTGCTCGATAGTGGTCCGAACCGTTGGCCCTAGCTTAAAAACGTAAAACTTTTTGTAAGTAGCTATTGATAGGATCTACAAAAAAGGTCCAGCAGCTTTCTATCGTTTTATCTTTCCGTAAGCCTGATAAATGCTCTAAATGGCTAATTCTTTGTCGTCACTTTTAGGGGTTTTAAATTTTGCAACTATAATTAGTGCGGTTCATGCTGGTTCCATATTGACCTTGTATTACTACGTTAACGAGTGACTAAAACCCCCCTCCACATCGGGAGTTGGCTGAGCGTTAGTGAAGCTTCAATAGTAGATAGGGACGGTGTTTTTTTTTTTAATTTTATGAAATATTAGTTCATTGTCAAAACTCTGGCGTGGAATGATAATTTCCGAAGTATTTTAAACCCCCTGATCAACGTTTTATTTTGATAAAAATTCCTCGTGCCCAGACACAAATTTACTAGAAAAGTACCACGCGTTCTTTAAACCCCCGAGAACATAAACCCCCTCTCCCGGGAATATCTTGGTTGATGAACTCCTGATTAAATAAACCCCCTGATCAACTTAATAATCTGATAAAGGTAGTTTTAAATTTATTTAAACTATATCTGTTTACACAACAGCTGACCAGTGGCAGACTTTTATCCCAAGCGTTGTAACCGACTAAACCAGAGATCGTAGCTCAAATCCGAGAGTATAATCAAAAGACAAAATTAAATTTTCGACAAGAAAAGTCCAGTCTTTTTTTCTTGTATCTCTAACGGTTTAGCCACAAAATGCCCTTAAAGTCAAAACTTTGATTAAAACATGAAAATTCAATAAAATTGGTCTAATTTAAACTCCCAGACCCCTAATCTAATTCTCTGATTAACCTCTCACCTAATACCGCTTATCCTCCAATTTGGCTAACACCCAAAAGGGGGCCTGGGGCGTAGCCCCCAGCGAGCCGAAGGCGAGTTCAATTTTTAATAAGGTGGGAGTGTATTTATTGGTATGGTAAATTAAATCTGTTTTAAAAATATTTTTCTCCTAGAATGGAATCTAATATTAATTTTGATGTATTCTTTATACCATCGTTAATGTCAGATTGGAAAAGATTATTTCCAGGGCGAATTAAGTTCTTGTCAACACTAAAGTTTAACATAAAAAGTAATGATCATTAAAACAACAGGTTTTAGTATGACCATTTTAACATTGTCAAAAATTAACTTGAAATACAGCCAAAATGGTTAAAAAATCGTATTATCCCCTCTTAATTTTTGTATTTATTATTTTATACAAAAAATCAAACTAATTAGTGAGTTATAATACGCTAAGCGTACACAAAACCTATTAAAAATATCAATTTTCTGGTTCTGTTTGGTGTGCCTCGGCCGCACACGATTATCTGGAATATTAACTGACTCCTAACAGACTTTTTAAAATTCTCATGAATGCATCATTTAGCGATCTCCAAATGTACCTTCAATACGCCTACATTTCCAATCCTTATTAGAAGAAATTTTTCCAGACAGAATAGGAAAATAAATTGACAAGGAAACTGAAATATATGTTTTGTATTGTGTGCGTCACAAATCCACAAGAATCGTTCCTACGTAATGAAAATATTTGATTTATGAAATTCCATGTTTTTTGATCATAGATTAGCTCATTCAGAATATTAATATTTTTTGTTATGTTTATTAATTCAAATTATTTATAGTTATCAACAATATCCATCTTTAATATTGATTAGGCTGTACTTTTCAGAATCCTGGGCCGAATTAATTTTACTAGTTGGATATATTCTAAATTATATTCTTTTTTCTGTAGTTCTTTAAAATTCCATCTTTGTACACTCATGAAATAATAAAACGCAAATTTGTTGACCATATTAATTTACCTATCGTAGTAAACCATGATTTCCATTCTTATCCTTTTAATATTCTCATTATTTCAAAATTTATCTCAA
>NW_025781424.1:0-72309 GCF_021130785.1 Homalodisca vitripennis | reverse complement strand
CCACTATAAAATGCCTGAGT
Source organism: Homalodisca vitripennis (assembly GCF_021130785.1). Taxonomy (NCBI): domain Eukaryota; kingdom Metazoa; phylum Arthropoda; class Insecta; order Hemiptera; family Cicadellidae; genus Homalodisca; species Homalodisca vitripennis. Next base: position 72,289 of record NW_025781424.1, on the reverse strand, counting down.
GTTATCATCTCTGAAAATATTTAAGTAAAATAATTTTTTAAGTAATCATTTCACTTTTTATCTCATATGTATGTACTGATATTATATCATTTGTAGAGTATATGGAAAATGAATATAGATTTTTTTCTGCAATTTTAAGTAACTGAAAGGATATAAAACCATAACAGATCATATTTCTCCTAAAATCTGTATAATATTATTTATTTAATTATTGAATGTAAGCAATTAAACTTAATTTTGTTATGAATTGTATTCTCAAGTCAAAATGGCATTCATTAATTTAAAATTATTTTCCATATTGCACTACTATAAAAATGCCTGAGTGTTATCTCTCTCAACATATTGAAATAAATAGTGCTCCAAGTTATCATTACATTTTTTATATCATATGTATGAACTGATATATCATTTGGGCAATGTATATAAAATGAATGTAAACTGATTCTTTCTGTACACTTAGAGTACTGAAAGGACTTGAAACCATAACAGAAAATTTTTCTTCTCAAATAATTTTAATATTGTTATTTAAGTATTGAGATATAAGCAATTAAATGCAGTTACATTATGAATTTTAATAATACTGTAAAGTGAACTAGCATTCAATACTTTCAAATTTTGTTTTAATATTGCACTATTATAAAATGGCTGATTGACATCTCTGAGACATATTGAATAAAATATTACTCCAAGTTGTCATTTAACTTTTTCCTATGATATGTATGAGCTGATACTATATATTTTAGATAATATAAATAAAAAGGAATGTAAACTGATTCTTTCTGTAATTTTGTAGGACTTAATTATATAGATATAATTCATATATATATATATATATATGTGTGTGTGTGTGTGTGTGTGTGGTGTGTGTGTGTGTGTGTGTGTGTGAGTGTGAATTTTATTCTTAAGTAAAGTAGCATTCACTAATTTCAAATTATTTTTTCAATATTGCACTACTATAAAAATCCCTGTCAGACATGTTTAAGCAAATTAATTCTCTAATTGATTTTTAAACTTTTTACCATATATATGTATGCAGTGATATATAATTTAGACAATATGTGGAAAAATGAATGTAAAACTGGATTCCTTCTGTACACTTGAGTTTCCTGAAAGGGTTTAAAACCATACATCTCGTGTTCATTTTTAGCTCAAAAGAATATACGAGAGTTATTTGCCGATTAAGATAATCTTCCTCGTTGTAAAAAATCCTGTTAATTTGAAAAGCGTTATAACTAAAAAATAAATTGTTTCACTGTTTTATTTCTGTGATTATTAATTTCTAAACTAGGATTTAAACTACTTTTGGGTAAAAACAATAGAGAAAAAACTTTGAATTATATATACTCATTAAATTTGTATCAGTTGCAACAGCCTCATTTAATTTCAATAAACATTGAAGCACAAAAATTATATATATATATATATATACGAGTAGATATGAATATGAGGGTTCTAGGACACTTTTTGGGACACAGTCAGAAAAAATCAATGTAAAATACTGTCCATTGAACCAATAAAACAAATCTAAAAAATCACGAATTGTTAAATAACCGAATCTATATCTGTTTTACTGTTCATTGTAGGCTTCTAATTTCTTAAGCTGTTTTTAATGAAAAAAAATCCAGAAATCTTAATGAAAAATCTATAAACGGAAAAAATGAAATTTTGCTAACATTCGCTCAACAGAAAAATAAGACGATTTTTACTGAATTTCTTTAATATCGTTCTTAATCACATCATAGGCTAAAAATTTCTCAGAAACCACAACCACATAACAAATCGCGTTTGTAACAGCATTTTGAAAATCCATATTGATAATTATATCGTTCTTTGAACTAGAAATATTTGTCAAACTTCTTTGTTTGGATGTATCAATGACATAAATGGGTCTATTTGCTATAAATTCTTTGGGGTTGTAATACATTTCCATATTTTTGTAGTAAAACTTTCTTTAAAATCTTGATACATCTGATACATGATTCTGAAAAGACCACCGGAAATGTTTAAATTTTGTAATTCATCTGGATAATAAGAACCATTCAATTTTACTCTGATATTTTTTACATTCAAAACTATCAAACTTTGAAGGATTTTTTTCTTGATTATTCTGTCTATCTGTTTGAAAACCAATGATAACGAACTTGGGATTGAAGATATTTCTATAAATATTTGTGATATCGAACGAATAAGTTGTTCCGGAAATACCTTTTTGCTCAATACATTGCCAATCTAGAAAATTAAACGTGATGTTTTGAGATTTTATAATTTCATCAATCAACTGAATTTTACTCGTGGTTTTGTAATCAATCATCGGAACTCTAATGAAAAACTCGTTAATTGTAATTTTGCCATCAACAGGCATAACATTTCCAGTTGCAGTCTTCAGAATCACATCATCGTCTTCAGCTCTTATGAAACTAATGTAAAATCCACCTTTATAGATTGGAAAATTTACATTTTCAAAGAATCCTAAGCCGAAATGTGCTAAATCACCGACCGCTTCAAATTGTCCAAATTTAAAAGTTGATTCAAAACTGTTTGAAAATACATCACTTTTTGAATACGAAATAGTTCCTTTTAATAGTGCTTAACTGACCACAGTTTTCGACTTCTTCTATCAATTTATTGTGTTTTCTTACTTCAATCTTAGAAAATAAAAACGGTATAAAATTATCGATTAATCTAACATTATCAGTTCCAAGATATGCTTGACCATCTTGTTTTGTTAAAGTTCCAGAAATATAAAACTGGAAGTTAGACGAGCAAAAGTTATCTCCAAAATCAATATTAAACTCAGTTCTTTTATTCGGTTCATTCAAATGTTGTTTACTAATTGGATAGAAATTTTTAAACTCCGCCCTTTCAATATCACTAGCATATTTTCTGTAGTCCGCCATTTAATAAGAGAAAATTTAAACATCATGTATAAGAAAGATATCATTTTTTTCATAGATCTAAGGTACGTTTATAAGAAAAGATATAAATTTTAGTCATTTTTAATGATCTACTTCGTCATATTCGGGATTCTCTTCCTTAAATTTTGCGATCTCGGTCACATATTTCAATAAAATTTGCACAGGATAGTAACCGCTATCTATAATATTGTTCCAATCAACTGTATCTTTATTTTCATCCAAAAATTTTATACTCAAGTGTTGATAGAGACAAAGAACAGACATATGATCTTTTAATTGATAATGTATATTTTCTTGAATGAACTCTGGGGACAGATTTTGATATTTTGCCAATGTTATACCAATTCAATTTGTTTACGTATAATCTCATCTCATCATATCTTCGGATAATTCATATTTTTTGAGAAATGTCATCCCAATGTTCTTTTTTCAAAATCTCTTTTCGTGTTGCATTATAAAAAGATCGAAAGCACTGTAATGTCCCGCCATCTCTATTTATTAAGAAAAAATTTCAAGGTTTTTATAAATTGGCTCTTTTTAGCGTTACATTTAGCACATTTTCCAGAAATTCTTTTAACTCCATTGATATTTGCATAGTATTTTATATCATTTGTTGCAGTTTTTTCTTTACATCTCACACAATATATGAGCGCCATTTTATTTAGGGAAAATTTGAAAAATTAGTCATCTTAGCCGCCTAATCTATTAAATCTGTTATCAATATTTTCCAAAATTATATTAAGATTTTCCTCGAACTTATTAATTTTTTCTTCTAATTTTTGAAATTTGACAGCATTAGAATCATTGTATTCAACAAATTTATGACCAATATTCTCAAAAGTTTTCGTAGCATCTAAACTAAACTTATCAAAAAGACTCTTTAAAATTAGTAAGTTTTTCATTAATTTCACCAACATCGTCTACTGATCTTTTACTTCTGGCTTCTAACTTTTCATAGACTTCTGTTGTAAAATCTTTAACATGCTGTTTATGATTCTCATAATTTTGTTTTAGTACATTAAACATTTTAATAGGATCTTCTAATTGAATAATTACAACAAACATCAAATGGATTAATTCCTTTACTAACACTGCTAATTCTTTTTTCCTTTAAAATCTAAGGCATTTTTAAACATTCGGATCATGTAAATCAACAATATCGATGTTTTCTGATAATTTTAGAGGTTTTAAAAATTTTGTTCTTTAACAACAACATCATGTTTGTCAATACCAGGTCGAACACCGACAATTCTCTTTTTATTAGCCAAACTAACATAATTCTTTTCAACTTTGATCGTTTAGTAATTTTTATCAGCTTTTTTTCGATATGAGACATTAAATTGGTAAATATTTTTTTTGCACCATCTTCAAATTCTTTTTTTTCAATGTTTTTTATTTTATCAGCAACTTCATTTGAACTCATGAAATTTGCAAGTTTGTTATCATATTCTGCTTTAAAATCTTCAATCTCGACAGCAAACATATCTGAATCTGGAAGGTTTTGTAATACATTTTCTAACTTGTTATCAAACTCATTTCTCAAACTATCAAAATTCAAACTATTATCTACATTTTGAATAATTTGTGTTCCAAATACGTCAAAAATATTTTGTGAATCCATATTTATTAAGTAATAATTTGTTAACAACTTCTTTAAAATCTTTACCATCACTCAGTTCATTCAACACAAAAACACATAAATGACCACAAATTGGGGGAACTTTATAGTCTTGAATCTGAGAATCATTGTAGTAGACGCTTGATTTTTTCAAATATTTAATCAATTCTATAGGTGGTTTGTCCTCAATTCTTCCATACGAATCAAAATAACATTGCATTCTTATCATTTTTATAATAACAAATCCAATGCGTTCCACTTCCCATAATCGAGTCTAAATTCACAATTCCACATTCAAATTTCTTAACTTTTTCAGGTAATGTATCTCTCATGAAGATTCCTCTAAAATGTTTAATATTTTTGCAGATTTCTTCCAATTCCCCGAATGTTAAAGGTTTAAATTTTTTTTTTCAATGTTTGATTTCACGTAATTCAAAGTTTTTTCATCTAATCCAGATCCTGTAACATCTTCCAACTCTTTATCTAACCAATTTAAAATGTTTCGAACAATAGGAATCACATCTTTTTTAACGATTGGAGCAGCTTTACGAACATAAGGAACAAACATTTTTAACAACTGGAATATTTTCTCCAAAATCTAATAAATCTTTCAAAAGTCCACCATTTTTAAGTTCTTGCAACTGATTATAAGAAAAATTCTATTCTGGTTCCTTTATTGTTTTTCTTATGTTTTTCGAGTTTATTGTATTGTCTATTTGTTAAAAATATCTTATCTTCGCCATTTTTTAGTTGATCTATTTTAAATTGAATACTAACGGGTATTTTCTTCTTAAAAGCGGATTTTATTTTTTCTTTCTGATTTTTTGCTGAAGTTTACGTTCACCTCCATTTATATAGTTAAAAATTTCAAGTTCTCTTCGATTCCCAATAATTCAAATCTTCTTCAGAATATAAATTATCTTTTGGAGCGTCATAGTCTGTTAATAATCTCCATAAACCTTGAGTTCCTTCATATGTTTTTTCATTAATAATGGTATCATTATGTTCACAATTCACGGGCAAATTTCCAATCATAAAACTTTTCTTTTTTTTATCCCAATACAAACCAAATTTATCATCTTTTACTCTAGGAAGAAAGTTTTTACCAATTTCACCAATTATTATATCCGTTTGTTTCCAGGACTTATTGGTTCAACTATGGTAGAGTCTTCAATGATTCGAGGTCTAAAATGGTGTTGAAGATGGTAATTTTGGCAATTCAAACTCAGATTCTGGTATCGAAAATATCAGCAAATTGTCGTACAACTGGAACCAAAATTCATCAAAATTTTGATTATCGCTTTAAAACATTTTCAATTTTGCCCTCAACATTTTTTATTGCAGATGTTACAGGTTGATTAATTTTTTGAATAAATTCTTGTTCTTTTTTCATCAATTCGAATCTGTTCTTTAAATTCTTTGATTAATTTCTTTTCGATTTGATCAAGTTTTTTCGCTTCTTCAGAAGTTACGTTCGCCATTTATTTAGGAAAATTTTGAAACGTGGAACGTAAAAACGTGAACGTGGAACGTAAAAACGTGAACGTGGAACGTAAAACGTGAACGTGGAACGTAAAACGTGGAAACGTAAAACGTGAACGAGAACGTGAACGAGAACGTGAACGAGAACGTGAACACGAAACGTGGAACGTGAAACACGAAACGTGAAAACGTGGAACGTACAACGTGGAACGTGAACAGATTTACCGTTTTTCTGTTATTTTCATAATGTAAATAAAAAGTAAAGATAATGTAAAAATAATTGTAACAAATATTTTATCAAGTAGATTTGTCAGACCACTGAGCAGCATTTATATTAGAAAATTTATTCAGATATTTACCATTTTTAGGCTTCAAAGTTAGATTAATAGTTAAAAATCCGTAGTCTTCTTTCCAAATTTTATCACATAATTCATTAAAGTGGTTTAAAACTCATATCAGATCCCACATAATTGTTGTAAATGTTTCTCGAATAGTGATCGTCTTGCTTAAAAACACACAACATATTCAAATTATTTCTTTATAAACTTGTTTATCAACCTTTGAAAAGCATTGGGAAAGATAGATACAAGATATGTTTTTGTGACGAGACATTACGAAATATTCCTTAATAACGTCCTGATTTTCCAAAATACAATCATCAAAAACGATTAACGAATTGGGTTTACATTTGCTTAACGGAACTATGTCCTCAGAAGCATTATAAAAATGTGATATTTTTTTGTTTAAGTTTTTCTCAATATTTTCAAATCTTTCTTGTAATTTTTTATATGCGTCTTGTTCTAAAGATTTACTAAAAACATACAAATTGGAATAAGGAATCAACCTATTGTAGATAAAATTCAATAATAAAGTTGTTTTTTCCACAACCACTTGAACCAACAATTAACAGTCTGATCGGTTGATTTCTCTTGTTTTCTTCATACGTTTGAAGTTTTATCTGATCTTTTTGCTTTAAAAATTTCTCCATTTAAATAGAAGATTTTTCATCTTGAAGCAACGCTTGCGAAAATGAAGCTGTTCAAGTTGACTTCAGAAAGCTCTAAATTAGTTTTAAACTTGGAACATCCTATTCATTTAGAGGAAGAATCAAATTATTTCATCGGTTTTAAGCGGTTTTTATTCTGACAATTTTGTAATAAATATTAGTGAAAGTTCTCCTTATTGTATAGGATTTAGTGAGAAGAACATAACAAAAATATTATGGTTTAAACAAAGGATATTATACTTTCGATCAAATAAAAAATTCCCTTAAAAATTATCTAAAAACATTCAAACAATCAGATAAATCTTTAAACTTTGACGAAAAACAAGTTTGAAATGCAAAAAAATTATCTCTCTAATAAAATTCAAATAAAAATCACCAGTAAAGAATAATGTTTTCAGCAATTATTGTAGATTTATTAGGGTTTGTTTCAAGAAACTATTGAGCCAAATCAGGTATATTTAGGAAATAAAACGCCAAAATTTAGACCGTTCGATGTAATTGAAGTACATTGTAATCTCGTTGAACCTAGTTTTGAAAATCATACCGAACATTTACACAAAGAATCTGAAATTTTGTACACTTTTTTCCCAAATGTTGCTTATGGATCAAAAATCAGTGAAAAAACCGAATGAAATCGATTATATTCCAATTAGAAAAAAATATTAAAAGAATTCAAAAAATCGTTCTAACTATACAAGACTCTGAGGGAAATTTATTAAATAATGAGAGTAAAACAACAATATATTTAAGATTGAAAAAGGAATAAAAATGAGTTGATGATGATGACAAAATTCAATATTTTTACTTAAAAAACTAGGGGCTATTCGAATGGCCCCTTAACAATCTTCATCCTGACCCTGTTTTTATCAATTAATCTGGACTTTATACTGAAATAAAAATTACTAGTTAAATTTCTTTTCTATCTAAATGGAATCAGTTGTAGACCTGCTCAATAATCAACTTAGATTTAAAAGCAAACATATCTTTACAATTGTTGACGAAAATAATGAATTTTGGTTGGTTTAAGGCGAAAGATGTTGCAGAGGTGTTAGAATATGAAAATACTAGACAAGCTATCATAAATAATATTGATAATGACGAGAAAATAGCCTTTAAATATATAAATTACAAGATTATATGCCATAGACCCTTTCAAAATCTTCATCCTGACACTATTTTCATTAATGAATCAGGACTTTATACTCAAAATAAAAATTGCTTGTTAAATTTTTTTTTATCTAAATGGAGTCTGTTGTGGATCTGCTCAATAATCAACTTAGATTTGAAAACAAAACATATTTTTACGATTGTGGATAAAAATAACGAATTTTGGTTTAAAGCTAAAGATGTTGCAGAAATTCTAGAATATGAAAATACGAAACAAGCAGTTAGAGAGCATGTTGATAATGATGATAAATTATCATATTCTGAAATAAATAAGGTGGGTCATTCGATTGCCCTACCTTCTAACTTTCAAAAAAATACTATTTTCATCAATGAATCAGGGACTTTATTCTTTAATTTTGAGATCACATAAAAAAGAGGCAAAAAATCTTCAAAACTTGGGTTACAAAAGAAGTTTTGCCCTCTATTAGAAAACTTGGTGAGTACAAACTTGAAAACAAGATTAAATATTTAGAGGATGAAGTTAAAAAACACTTGCAAATTAAAGATGAAATCAAAACGGAAATAATCGCAAAACAAACTGTAAAAAATTGACTTGATGAAACCAGACCTTGTTTGTAAAGATTTTGATAAGAAAAAACACCATGTTTTTGTGTTAATTAAGAAGAATCACATGTGGGAATATCCTTATTACGTTATCAGAGCTCAAAAGAGAGAAATACCGAAAAGATTAAAACATCTAAAAATAAATTATCCTGAATTAGAGATTTTGTTCATTGATGACGAACCAAATTCTATCAATCTGTAATAACCAAATGAAAGAATCTTTGAATATTTTATACAACGGAAATCATTTTACTACAAATATGGCAGAATCTCGACTGATTTATAGAATATCTAAATTACACGATGAAAATGTTAATAAATTTTATTAAACTCTCGAATTATGATATTTTGTTTGTAAATGTTTTTGAAGATAAGGTAACCACTGAAGAGTTCTTCCACATTCACAATGAGTCTCTTTCTTTTGACTTTCTCGGTACATTCTTCTAGCACATTCCTTACAAAAAGCGTCCTTTCTATCTTTACTATAATGTCGATTATTAAATTCAGAAATATTCTTAATTTCTTTACAAATGTGACACTCTTTCTCTTCTAAAGTTAATTTTTTCCATTGTATCGTATAAATCTCTTTCATATTTTTTACGACAATCCTTACAATAATATTCAAATCCGTCTTTTTTAGTCTTATTTTTATAAAAAGCTTCAAAACCTTTTATTTCTTTGCACACTGAACATTTCTTTTGGGCCTCCATTTATATAGAAAAAATCTTTGACTTTCTCAATTCATAATTCATAAAACTTTCCGGTTATTTCTTCATTATTTAAATCTTTTATACTATAAGTTACAGGATCTGTGTTATTAATTTGATAAATCACAAAGATTTCTCTTTACCAATTGTTCTTATATTTGTTTCGAAAATGTTTGTTTTTTACTAACAATTCTTACATGATCATTGACTTTAAATTTAGTTTTCGTGTGAATTTCTGGTGGAACATACTTAAAAACCGACTCTAATAACTCTTTTTCTGCATCTTTATCTACGTCTTTAGGCTTCATTTTGATTGTGCTATGAACAGTATCGTTATATTTCTTTACGATTTCTTGAAGAATATCGATCCATTTAAAGTTTTTATTAATCTCAAAAATTACTTTCATTCTCTCATTTTGAGTTCTGTTATATCTCTCTACAATACTTGATTTCTCTTTCGTTTTCAGTATGATAAATCTTAATGTTGTATTTCCTCAAAACATCGTTAAATTCTTTATTTTTTAAACTCTAAACCCTTATCTGTATGAAGTAGGTTTGGAGGTTTGTGATTGATCATTATGGCATCTTTTACTATATCTTCGAAAGCTTTTGAAATATCCTTGCCGTTTTTTCTTTTGATAGCTCTTGACCAAGCATATTTTGAGAAAGTATCAATAACATTTAACATATACTTAAATCCATCATTTTGATCTGAATAGTTAGACATTATAACTAAATCTGCTGCCCATAAATCGTCAATTCCTAATGTTATAATTTTTCTCTTTTTAAACTTCTTTCGTACTGGTGCAATGAATTTCTCGAGCTTCAATCTCTATCTCATCTTTAGTCTTCAATTCTTGCTTAACAGGTTTTGGATTTGGATTCTTTATAAACTTACTCTTGTTTGTCTTACATTTTGAAACATTTTGCTGCAATTCTATACAACCCGTTTTGAGTTTGAACGATTTTTGAATCTATATTTTTTGTTTTCTTTTTACACTTGTGACAGTGAATTAAATCATCTTCCATTTACATATCAAAGTTTCCAAGTTTATTTAATTCGTCTAATATATCAGATTTTGCTTCATTTTTATAGCACATACGGTACTGTATCGATCTTATTTTCTAGGACATTTCTCTTATCATCTTTAGCGTTCAGTGCCAGCTTGTTTATGGTGATGGTATACAAATCATGGTTTATAGCTTTTGATTACTGTCCATCTCCCTAAATTCTTCTTTATCTTCGAACAAACATCTCTTCAAATTTTCGATATTTATTGTTTTATTTACAACGCTTTCTCTTAATTCCTTTACATCTTACTGGATTTTTGTTCTAGATATTTGTACGAGTACATCTTTGATCTCAATCCACAAAATTCTTCTAATATCTCGCCGTTCAATTCGTCTTTGAATTTCCCTATTGCCTTCTTATTTTTAGTAGTGAAACATTCGTGATCTTTTGGATAGTCGCTCGTATCGAAATCATCTATATTTTCTTTAATAATTTTAAAGGGATCTCGTTTCAATTCTAGGAAATAACTGTCTGTATCCATGTAACACAGATTCAAATCTGGATCAAACTTCTTTAATTTGTTGTAATAAAACTCGTACATTAGCAATTTTGAGAGGTCGAGAAACTGAAAATCCTATGTAAATCGGTTTGTTAAATTTAACCTTTTGTTTGTACATGTGACCTCGCTATACAGTTGTCCTCAAAGATATTGAAACATTTGAAATTCGTTTTCTTAGCTTGTTTCATTGAAAATTCTTCGTTTCCTAGTTTAATATCACATCTATTTCTTACATTTTCCATCGATTTTTCCAAAAGCCGAGTTGTTCATAAGCTTATAAAAGTCCTTCTCAAAGTCACTTATAGCCTTGGTTCTCATACTAGTATTAAAATCGATATATTCTTTTCATGAAAGGTTTCTGATCAAACGCAATAACCCTATTCACATGTTTTAAAATCATACCTTGTTCTAGATAGAATTTCAAATTTCTAGAATGAACAAACATATTCTGTTTTGTTTTAAAAAGAGTTGTGGCAAAGTTTTGTTGTTATAATGTTCTGGAGCAAGAGGTAAATCTTTGTGATGTTCATGCAAATTTGTTGGATATTCAAGATCAACTTCTAAAATATATCCATAATCTTCTTCTCCTGTAAGTTCTAAAATTGTTTCTTGCCACTCTTCTTTTGTATACGTTTTAGGATCCATCCACTTGATATCACTATACGGCAGTTTTTGCATAAGTCCATACCCATAAAGGTTGTTTGCATCGACGTACAACAAATAGTTTTCGGGCTTTGTCTTATCAAAATCTTTTAAATATTTGTTATTTGCTTTCACATATCGTTTAATACACTGAGAAATGCCTCCGCGAATACCTTTTTCGATCATCAAATACATATTATAATCACTAATTAATTGTAATTCTATCTTCATTAATTTTAACATAGCATCCCATGCAAGACTGGGAGCTGTTAGATAGTGTGCTGGATCAAGTTTATAGCAATTCAAACAAATATTCCTAAAATTTTCAAAGATATCAGCGAGCAATAGAACATCTTGAATGTTATAGAGATCGGAGTAATTTCCTAGATTTTTTACTTTTAATTTGTTCCATACATTTAAGTAGTGTTGAAAATCTTTCTCAGATATGCTCTCGTCTGTCAAAAGTGAATATAAATCTTGAATTCTCAATTCTTCTGTGTAATCAAGTTTTTTCAATACTGTCGATAAATTCGTAAGGAAATATGCCTTTTCCAGATAGAATTTTAAAGATTTCTTCTTCGTCATTTGGTTGTCTATCTAGAATTGCGTTCAGACCATCTTGTATAAAATGATTTGTATGTTTGAAATCATCTTTTTTGAGGTTTTTAGCTATCTTTTCTATAGACGATGCCATATAAATCTGAACGTATCTACGAAAGAAAACTTGATGAACTTTCTTGGTTTATCATCTTCAAACTCATACCCATATCCTGAATTTACTGAATAATTTATGTATTTTTCATCGGTGTTTGCGATCAAATCAACATTACCATACTGTTTTGCCAACTCTTTTATGTACAAATGAGTATCATAATTTGACATATTGTGACAGAAAACTGGAATATTTTGAGGAAATTTGAGATTCAAGTTACAAGATAAATGAGCTGAACCTCTAAATTTACCTGTTAAATGACAATGATCTCGTACTTTTTTTCTTGTTTGATTATCAAAACCCTCACATTCACAAATATGACAAAGACTAGAATTTTGGTACGCTAATTCTTCTTCTTCGGTCAATTTCATAGGTATTTTATTCTTAGAATTATACTTTTTAGCTATGTATTTCGATAATTTATTAAGTTCTTCAAACAATTTTGCAGGAACATTTGGCAAATCTTCTTCATTTTTTGCTCTATAACATATAGGTTTGTACATGCGATTTGTCACATTTGACACTAAATATAGAGTAAAACCATAAGGAATGTGCTTCTGAATCTTGGTTGTAATCGATCTTTGTGGATTGTTCTTGCATGTCGGAATTTTTTCTAATATGCTCTCAAAATCCATATAAATAACGTAAGGATGAGAAAATTTCTTTTGATAATTAGTAAATGTTGTTGTTTGACCTGGAAAACGGCATAATTGGCTTACAAACTTCGTGTTGCTTGCAAATTTCTAAATGGTCTGTTAAATCTCCAGATTTGTAGAAATGGCTTAAACATCTTCTGCATAGAAATTTTTTATTTTTACACTTAGATAACTGAGAAAATACAAGTTTGTTTAAATCTGTTATCAAAACATAATGAGATTTTTCATCTTGTTTTACATACAATAAATTGATTTCTAATTTGGCGTCATAAACTTCTGAAATTTGCAACGGAACAATATTGAGTTTTTCATCAAAACTATAGACATTTACAGACATTTTCGGATAATTATACTTTGCTTTACTGCTTCGTTTTTCAAATAATTGTATATCTTTTAAAGACATAGGATAGTCGAACCCAGAAAATATCTCGTCATTTTACAAATTTTTCATATTGTTTTACACGTTCAGGATGAAATTTTGATTTTTCAATTGCACATCGGATAGAGTAAATAAAGCAATAGTCATCTTCATTTTTGATATTTACACAAGCTTTCTTTACCTTGATCTCTTGTGGTAAATCGATATATGATCCTGCGTTCATAAATTCGTGTTTATTAAGGCTCAAAACTAATTGTTTACAGCGTTTTAATGTCCATCCAGAACCTCGATTTGGATGATTTGTCTGTTCTCGATGTGTTAATTTATTAAATTGTTTAGAAATAAAGTCGTTTACATCAAAAGATCTCGTCTGCTTTTATAGTAAAGTACATTGGACAAGTTTGTGTTTCACCGTTCACTAAAGTTCGTTCGTATTCGCATTCTAAAGAGAGATATCCTTTACTATTTTTCACAGTTTCTTGAAATTTTTCGATTAAACTTTTAATTTCTGGGCGCAAAATAGAAAGATATTTGTAAACTGACATGAAATTGTCGTTCAAATTTGTTAAAATGTATTGCTTAAATAGACCGTGTATTGAGGATAAAACTTCTACATCAATGATATTTTCAGGTTTCTCATTAATCGTTTTATCAATTTCTTCGATCATTTCTGACTTAGTTTTATCGTTAGTTTCGATAGCCAATTTTTCAGCTATTGAATGAATTTTTTCATCATTAAATAGATTGAGATCTTTTTTACTTTCCTTAAAATTTTTCTTTAGTTCACGCAAATTTTTCTATATTATACATGTTTTGGTGATCGGCAATTTGATTTTCTTTAGCCCAAGTCCTCAAATAATTTAGTTCTTTTTCATAAATGTCTTTGTTTTTTAGATGATTTTTCGACTTATAATGTCGGGTAAAATGATGTTCGAAAATGTCTTTTTTGCAGTACGGGCAGGATATCTTTTTCCTATCCATTTAAATAGGGAAAATTTGAATCTGCCAAGTTTTACTATTTAGTAAAATATCTTGTTATTAAGCTGAAAAATAGCAATAATTCAGTAGATTTCTAAGGATTTTTATCAAAATTTGATAAAAATTAGCACAATTTATGTAGAAACAGCGTTAAATGTTTCTATTTATATAGGAAAAATTTAAAGATTTTGATACAAATCAGCAGAATTTATGATTTAACAGCGTTAGATTCTTCTATTTATATAGGGAAAATTTGTATAACTCAGACTTTGAAAAGTGGAGAATTTTACTAGAATTTGACACAAATCAGCACAAATTGTAGTAAAACAGCTGTAGATTCTTCTATTTAGATAGGAAAAGAATTTATTTAGAGATTTTTCTAAATTTCAAATTTTTAGTGATTTTTCGAGAAATTTCGTTCAAATTATCAACTTTTAAGGTAAAAATCCGCAATAATTAGAGATATTTCAGTAGATTTTCAGGATTTTTTAAAAAAACTCTAGTATGTATGCACCTTAAGAGCTGTGGTTTTGACCCCGGTTTTTTGTGTATTTTGGAAGTATAGTGTTGATTTTTCACCTTAAAAGTGTAGAAGTATTAATTTTTTTCTATGTAAATGGCACTGTTACAAGAGTTGAATAAGGTTGGTGATTTAACATTCAAAGAATACAAGAAATTAATAGAATTAGAAGAAAATAAGAAATACAAAATTGTGAATTTGGAGAAAATGAAAGATAAATTCGGGTTTACAATAATTGCCGAGTTGGAAGATTGTAAAGTACACTTGCCAAACAGATTTTTGACTGTTTTGGATGAAAAAAAGATTAAAGAATTGAACAAAGATGAAAAATTACACTTGGTTGTTACTGGAAAGAAGACTATTAAAGATAAAGACTGTGTTACAATTAACTTCGTGGAATAAAGATTTCGAAGATTTCTGGATTTTTTCATTAAAACAGCTTAAGAAATTAGAAGCCTACAATGAACAGTAAAACAGATATAGATTCGGTTATTTAACATTCGTGATTTCCTGTTTGATTTCTCAGATTTGTTTATGGTTCAATGGACAGTATTTTACATTGATTTTCTGACTGTCCCAAAAGTGTCCTAGAACCCTCATATTCATATCTACTTATACGTATATACATGTGTAACAAAGAATATGTTATAACTACGGAGTACCTCACATTTATTCCGAAAGAACCTCTAAATATAAAAAATGAATTTAATTTCCAAATTTATATATCTTGTGTCATTTTATTGCACACTTTGTTATTTAAATAAATGTTTATTATATTTGTAGTTTTACATTTATCGCAAATGCAACACTTACGTATGTACAATTATGCATTCAATTTTATACATCTAATCTAGTAATACAGGTTGTAACTCGGAAGTTAAATTTATTGGCTCTGCGTCAGTTCTTTGAAACTGAGGTAAGAACATTGCATTGTAATTACTAAATGGTTTTGTAACTTGGGAAGACGATACAACAATATTCTGATAACGTAAACAAAATTGTTTTCTGGAACGTCCCTTTTAGCAAGGTTTTCTCCCACATAAGAAGCGTATTCGCAGACGTATACTTTAATTACAAAAATATAATTATATTGCTTATTGGTTTTGATGTCAGTCTGTAAAATATAAGAGAAACAAATGCATTTTATACTTTTGGAAGTATTAGTTAGCAAACTTGGCAATGAATTCGCTTGGTAAAAAAAATAATTGACAGAGGTATTTCTTAATTTAATTTCCAAGAAAAACGGTAAAATTTCTGTGGGAGCGAATCTACACGTAACTATACTCTGAGCAGTTGTTGGTCGTATAGTTTCACGTTGCAATCCTAGGACACCTTCAGTCTGTAGTGTAATTTTACTAAATTACAAACTTTAAAGGCTTGTGGTAATGGAGCTAAACTCGACATACACAGCCCTTCCCACCACATTTGAGTTATGGAAGAATTTGGTTCGGGTTCGCCGTTCTTTTGCATCGTGTCAGTCAACATCGTAGTGCACTCAGTTCTGTACCTGATGAGACATGAGGATACAGGGTGCGTTATGAAAGTAATGATCATATTCAGAAAAAACTGATTTAATCATCCAAATAGTACAAATGGACAAAATACTTCAACATAGCCTCCTCCTACAATAAACCTGCGTAGGCAACTGCTTGGAAAGCACCCTGGAACCTCTTGACTAAATGCCTCTCAGGAGCATTATAACTTCAGCTTGGAAGTTCTCCACCGACTCCAATTCCTTTCATCTCAGCTCTCTCTTCAGTCGGTGGTAAAACAATATCACACGGACCTATGGGGTTTTAAGAAGGTTGGGGCAGCACGGGATTCTTGTTCTGGGTAGGGTAGATGGTAACAACGAAGGCCGTGTGGCTGTGGGCTTTTTTGTAGTGGAGCTTGAAGATGACTTTAATATCAGGCCGGACGCGGGCGATCAGGCGTTTCAGTCTCGAGCGCCTCCAGATAAAAGACTGCGTTGACAGTTTTTCCTGGTGGTACAAACTCAAAATGGACGATTCCTTGAACTTCAAAGAAGACTATCAGCATTATTTTGATACGAGACTTGCTCATGTGCAGTTTTTGGGGTTCGGGAGAGTATTGTGTGAGCCACTGGGAGCTCTGCCTTTTGTATTGAAGTATGCACTGATGCTGTTGTATAACTCACATGTATATCTTAAATGTGTGTTT
This sequence comes from Homalodisca vitripennis, assembly GCF_021130785.1. Classification (NCBI taxonomy): domain Eukaryota; kingdom Metazoa; phylum Arthropoda; class Insecta; order Hemiptera; family Cicadellidae; genus Homalodisca; species Homalodisca vitripennis. The sequence continues at coordinate 55,191 of NW_025781424.1, read as the reverse complement.
GGGTGTTTAAGCTGACGCATTAATCCCAAAAACTAATTATTCTAATTCTTGATGAAACAGAAATTAAATTATCATAAGTTACGGAGAGAAATTTTAATGTTTGTGTGTTTATAATTTTATTTTTTTAACTAATTAGGCATTCAAAATACTGTAAAATTTTACTTTGCCCGTTATTATATCTTGTACTGTGAAAGAGAGCTCTGGCGTGAATTTTAGTAACTAATATAATGAGTTAAAACTCCTAGAACACATTATGTTACAATTTTTTTGGCACAAAGTTTTTTATTATTTAATTATACAAATCAAACAAAAATGAGTTATTGTTTTTATTTGATAAATAAAAATCTTTAACTAATTTCAACTCATGAAGAAAATTTTCCTTGCTAGAAATGCTAGAAATATTGCTGGAAAAAACGAGTAAGAAAATGTTTCTCACTACCAGCTATATATATTTTTTTGATAAAACTACGTGAAACCTTCTAATATATGTTTGGTTACTAAATAATGTAAACTAATTCTCCCTGTGCTCTTTGGGTACTGAGAGGATTAAGCACAGCACAAATTATTGTCTTTTACTTAAAAACATAACAATAAATTGAATTATGTACTTCCATTAGCACTAAATATGAACTATTCTGGTGCTTTGTGTTGTGAATAATACTCGCTAAAACTAGGATGTAAACTGCTTTGGGTAACGAGAAATGGTAAAAACTATGATTTATATTGAATTACAGTAACTCATACTTGTGTCCTGGTGCTGGTTCTGCTTATGGCCATCACATCGTGTTCCTGGTGCTACTTCCGTGACTAACTAACTGTAAATTGAGCGAATTTTGAAAAATGCAGCGACATAACACTTTATGAAATTATTTAAAAAAAATAAATTATAAATGTTACATTTTTCCATATAATATTTAACATTTAATAATATTTTATGTAAACTGCTCCTTACTTTTCACCTGTCCTATATATTTATGACGTCACGACTACTACTACCGCTAAAAAGAACGCTTGTTGTCTGATTTCACCAACACATATATTTAAGGACACAAACGTGTGAATAAAACATAATTATAAAAATTTTAATATGTTTTTTCCCTGTCTCAAGTTATGATGTATATGCTATATTATTATTGTTTAATTCAATATCCAGAGACCATATTTGACATAATATGTTATATTATTCCTAATTAGTCTAAAATTATGTAATTCTTATCTTTCTGAAAAATATTATAACAAATGACATAAGTATAATACATAAATAATCAAATAATATTCATTATAAAAACCAATTTTATACAGATTTTATTTTATTTTTAAATGATTGACACACAATCACGCAAAAACTTACTGAAGATATTTGCACAAAATTTGATGTGGTTAATACTTAGAATATTTAAGAATATTATTATCTTAAAATACACAAAAAATACTGATTTAATAAATTTTGCAAATGTGTTTTACTGTATAAATAGTTAATATCACCTGATCGTGTTACAGAGCCCAATCATTCCAGTATTTTGTATGTCTACGTATAAATATTAGTTGTTAGTAGAATGAAAACGGTAATGTAAAGTACGATATAGTTTTACGTACATGCAGTAATAAGGCATTAAACTAATTTGTATATTCTGTTATGTGATGATGTCCATACGTATAGCTTATTGGCCATACCCCAAAAACGTAATAATTAGGTGTTAGAGAAGGCTCACTAATAAATATAATATCACAGGTTAGAACTAAGGCACCAGAGATATTATTACTTACTTATTAGTCATTTTCAGGTAACAAAGGCACATTGTGGGAGAATCCTATTCACTGTTTTATTATCATACCCTGGTAATGAATTCCTTACAAAGCCTTAAAGCAATAGAAGCTCGTAAATGAGTATTATATTTTTAAGTATTTGTTATGCGAGTTTTATAAATTTTAAACACAATCGTTATTGATATAAATAAATAAATAAAAATAAATACATTAAAAAAATTCCTTTTATTTAGAGCGTCTCTCAGTACAAACTGCTTTACAGAGCAACTCAATTGAAACTTAACAATAAGAACTTATACTAAGGTTGGCTATTCTAATTCAATCTATAAATAATCTAAAGCTAAATTGGTGAGGTTAAAATACGCAACATTTTACGACTAGTTAACATAAAATCCTTTAATTTAGATCCAAAACTAGACAGTTGACTGTGTGCTCTTCGTGCTACCGGGTAGGTCATTGTACAATTTGGGGCCAAAGTAGGAAAAGCTCCTCCTACCGATTTCCAGCCTCACTCTGGGGAAGTGAAGCTGATTGTCCTGGCGACTGCTACGTTACGAGACCTCCTGTCTTCGCACAAGTTTTTCACAGAGAAAAAAAATTCCCTTACGAGAATTTTAGGGGCTTATGGATCATGCAGGCTGTAATTATTCTGCATACCTGTTCAGCTCTTCAAGCTACCGGGTAGGTCATTGTACAATTTGGGGCCAAAGTAGGAAAAGCTCCTCCTACCGATTTCCAACCTCACTCTGAGGAAGTGAAGCTGATTGTCCTGGCGACTGCTACGTTACCAGACTCCCTGTCTTTGCACAAGTTCTTCACAGAGATAAAGAGGTTTCCTTATGAGTATGTTAGGGGCTTATGGATCATGCAGGCTGTAATTATTCTGCATACCTGTTCAGCTCTTCAAGCTAACCGGGTAGGTCATTGTACAATTTGGGCCCAAAGTAGGAATAGCTCCTCCTACCGATTTCTTGCCTCACTCTGGGGAAGTGAAGCTGGTTGTCCTGGCGACTGTTAAGTTGCGAGACCTCCTGTCTTTGCGCAACTTTTTCACAGAGATAAAAAGGTTTCCTTATGAGAATTTTAGGGCCTTATGGATCATGCAGACTGTATTTATTCTGCATAGCCTACCTGTTCAGAATACAGCCTACTAGAAAATTTCATAAGTATTGCTGTAAAACCATTCAAGTAATTATTTATATGCCAGATGAAATAACTTTATTTATATTTATTAGTACTATAGGCAATTTAAATCGAGATAATTCATCTTCCCGTGCTAGAATAATGTAAATAACATAAAAATTAAAAACATATTGTACTAAATTAATTTGTTGTATAAGTATATGGGTAGTTACATTTATTGCCTAATTTGGTTTAAATAAGTATTATTTATTTAATGTCTATATTTTTATGTGTTTGAAAGATAAGCATACTTCGGTTTTGTTAATTGATATCTTCAATGCCTTTTTATGTTCCTAAGATATTATTTTGGAGGTTTAATTACTAACTAATACGTGGAAACAAATCCAAAAATCATTTTAATTCTAGATCTCTTTTGAAAAAAGTGTTAAACAAATTTGCAATAGGAAAAAACAAAAGATTAAATAGCTTTTCTACAAACGCATCAACGAAATCCATGACTACAGTACTCTAACCAGTCTAAGAAAGGAATCGTAGAAGTATTAAAAAACTGTTTAAGTCGTAATCACGTTATCTTATATAAGCATTATTCCTGTGCCTTATATGCTATTAGTATTAGTCGCTAAAGCTAAGATGTAAATGGTTTGGGTAACGTTGGAAACTGTGATATCTGAACAATAACAGTAACTTATCTGCATGTCCTGATCCTGGCCCTGGTCCCCGTTTAACAAAAATTCATGATATTTAAACACACATAACATACACATAAAACAATTAAATAAACCCAATTTAAAACATTTGTTCACTTATTAGATTATGGAGTATGTGTTAATATTTGACTGCTCATACCCAATTAGCAAGGTATGTTTTTCAATATGGCCGTTAACGCTAATGCTAATTTGTCTATTACAAAAAAATTAAACGTGATTATATTTGACAGTTTTGCTTTCACTTATCTACGTAGTATACAGGAACGTGCACTTGAAAATTGCTGTCACAATTATTACATGCCATAGTAAAAAATAAAATTATATTAAAGTCTGACTCTAAATATTTACAGTATATCGTTGAAAAAATATCCTATATAAGATTTCTCAGTCGTAGAAAGAGGATATATATATATATATATATAGTATATATATATATATATATATATATATATATATATATATATATATATATATATATATATATATATTATATATATCCTCTTATATCTTATATATATATATATATATATATATATATATATATATATATATATATATAATTGGTTAAGTGATGAAAAAGAGTACATCACTAATTATTACTCTTTAAAGTGCAGTTCATTTCAAGTTTATATAATCCAGAAAACACTGACATATATTAAATGCTTAATATTTTATTGAACATAAAATTATCACTGTTAACACGTTATATATTGCTTTGTTACTAATTTAATATAATTATTCTGGCATAAGGACCATTTTGTACACATAAATCTAGAAATTTTGGTTTTTAGCGAAAGACGAAAAGTCGTTATATCTGCTGGGAATACAGTAGTAATTCTTATTTTTCAAAAATTTTGAATGAATAAAATTTAAGTGCTGATTATCTCAAAAACATTACGAGACATGAAATCATATCGTTAAATTCACAACCATAGGTCGACACTCATTTTCTCTAGAAAATATAATTTCGTAAAACTCAATAAGAATAAAAATAGCTTCAAAACAAAAAATTTATCGGATATTACAGTTAAAAGTATATTCAGTCACTTTAAGCAAAATTGGGCTTATCGATCTGTAACAGTGTATGTTATTTTAATGATACAGTTAGAAATTACTAATCAACTCACTAACAATTAACTAAACTCACGCAGTAGTACCGCTCTTAATAATCAGGACACTTGACTTACCATCTGAATTATTTACCTACTTATGTGATTTTTGTGGGATGTCAACCCAAAATTATATGTGAACTCATACAGATGCTTATGTGACTGAAATTATTAGTAACAGTAACAATGTAATAACCAAAAATAATTAAAAATCATATAGGTTTTGTAATTTCGTACCTGTTGTACTGTTACAACCAAGATCACGAAGGCATTAGGTTACATTTTGTAGAAAATGTTGATCATGGAGAAATCTAGTTTGGGAAGATTTAAATTCTTCGAGTTTAATGATGATTGTCTTATTTTGGTACGAACGCTGTTTTTTATCAGATTTTAAACTTAGTTAAATTTATATTACTTTTAAACAATTGACTATATCTTAATTGAGAAGTAACTCTCTTTAATGATAAAAAAATAGTAGCCACGAACTGTTACTCGTTTTTCGCCACACTGTTGCAGGGGTTGACGTGGGTTGTGCTGAGTAACCAGCTGCTACTTGACTATCTGGAGGACTATCAAAGGCGAGCTGATCACTCCGAGGTACTGCGGCCTGAGCGTGAAGCTTGCCACTCGGGACCTCTCCCTGGACTTCGTAGCGGCTGAAACCTGTGGTGAAAGAATCACAATTGTCCGGCATATGTGAACCGTCTGGATTAGTAAGTAACGCCCATGTGCGTACACAGACCTTAATATTATGTAAGGGAAGGACAATGATAACGTCTTAATTAAATTGTGTAATACTCAAATTGGTTTTTTAGGCTAGGGCAACGCTTAGGTTACAGCCGTTGTATATAACAAAAATATACTCGTCTAAAACTTAAAATTAGGTACCGAGGTTAAAATTGTACTATTTAAAAGTAACGATGTTAACTTATGAGAGTCAAATGCATTGCAATTATTTCCTAGTAATTTATAAAGATCACCATAACAGATGGTTAGATGAAACTATAACTAAAACAGTTCGTAGTCATGCTTAGGTTACTCATATCCGCACTTTCAAAAAGAAATCTCAATTAGATATACTCACATAAGTAACTTAATTTTACTAATAGTTTAAAAAGTTTCTTATGTGAGACTAAAAGTAAAATTTATGAAAATCTGAAACATTATAATCTATCACTTCAAGCGTGTACCTGTACACTCCACAAAATGTTTATAAATATTGCAAAAATATTCTACCGATATCTCATTCCCCTTTCAATATAACCTATCAGTTTATTTATGTGTTGCATTTTTTTTGCTGTATTATCAAGTATTATACTTGCATAAATAAAGAAGGCGGAGGGAAAATAACTCTTTCCCTGCACATAAGTAAAACTGTACCTAATGCAGTAGAATTTGTCACTTAATAAAACTTATTTTTAAAATTATTTTGTTCAAATTTCTTTAAGATGTTTATCATGTTAACAGAATGTATAACACATATTTCTTACATGGAAAACCCTAAAATATTGTAAATGTTTAGCTTAAGAAGATTTATTTCTGCATGGTATAAATTAATTATATCTGGGTATAGTAAAATTGTTTATTTATATCAAGTTAATATTGTTCCGTATATTTATATGGTGTGAGTAATTTTATGTCAGCCATTGGGACCGGGAGTCTTATTGATACCATACTTAATATTATGAAACTAAGGTACATCCTCACAGAATCTAAATAATTTATCACCAAACGCTAATGAAGAATAGCTTAAATGTATGGAACGTCACAAGTGTTGTATTTAAAAGTAGATGTGAGGAAATTCTGAGCTAAATCAATATTGTCTATGTCAGTGTGTGAATAATTGAATAATTCAAGTTATTAAAGAACTCCCTTACATTCCTTTCCTTCATTGTTTTGTAATCGGTGCCATACTAATGAATTCCTCACAAAGTACCTTAAGTGTGGTGGTCAAAAAGTAAGTGTAATACCTACAAATAGTAATGGGGCAATGCAAAGCTAATCACGTATTTAGTGTGTCAGCTTTCAGGTAACAAAGGCACATTGTGAGTTTAATTATAGTTTTATTACTAAATGCTTGTAATAAGATTCTTAGAAAGACTTCAAAGAATTGAATTTTACAAATAATTAAAATACCTCGGAGTATAATTAAGCCAATTTAGACCGTACTTTATGATGTGGAATATATTATAATTAAGTAAGGTTTCTATTACCTGTTTGATTATAGAAACTTTGTAAACGAGATAATAATTATCTCGTTTACAAAGTTTCTATAATCAAACAGGTAATAGAACCTTACTTAATTATAATATATTCCACATCATAAAGTACGGTCTAAATTGGCTTAATTATACTCCGAGGTATTTTAAATTTCTTTCTTAAAAAAAGGAGAAAATGGAACTTTATCTAGTACACGCAAAATACTGCTCACTTACCCCTATTGTGGTACATAGAAATGAACTATTGTGGGATATACACAACCATTAGTTTATGAAGGTTATTTTGAATCTTAAAAATCTATACTATTTAAAACAACATATAAAAAATAACAATTGTATCTTCCATTGGAAAAGATGTAAGAGAAACAAAAGAAAAGGTTGACCTGTGTATAAAATAATAGTACTTCAGACTATCCAACAAATTATGTTGATTTCTAGATTAAAAATGAGAGAAATTTTCTGTTCACTGGCTCTACTGCTTTACATGTTTAATGTTATCGAAGCGTAATTAAAATGACTGAAGCAAGCACATTTTGATCCTTGAACAAGAATATTGTTTTCCAATATATTGTTTATTATATAACAATAATCTAGAACAAGTATTGATTTTTGTCAACTATTTACAAAACAGGCCTAATTACCACCACCGTAATCAATTTTTTGATAGGAGATATACAGCCCAAAGCACAAGTTTATCAGCATCTATATGGTTTGACAATCAAATGTAATGTCTTAATATTATAATATTTTACAAAACAAGAATGTAGTCCTAATTATATCATTAATAATTATACAATTTTATTTACATTATAATCGAGCTTGAAATACGTATGAGCTTTTGTAGTGGTTGTTCGTATGATTAAATTCGGTAAAACCAGGATGTAAACTTTTTTGGGTGGCAAGACGTAGCAAGAGATGAAAGTGTTATTTTTAATAATAAAAGAAACTTATCCATGTAGGTCCTGGTCCTGGTACTGCTTCTCACAATCACATCCTGTCACTGGTGGTGGTTCTCCGAGTACTGCGAGTTCTACTACTTTGAATATGAAAAATGAACTATGCATCAAAATTAAAATCCCTTAAACATTTTTCCTCATTATTTCCATGGAAATATACAATTTTATAAGCTTTACCTTTTGTCTATTTTACCTGTTATATTCGTTGAAGTGCTGTTCGCATATATAAAAAGAACCTGCATGTGTTACAAATTCAATGACAGGGGTGACTGAAAATGGTTGAGAGCTTTCATAAAGTATGGAATCCTAGATATTGGAAGGCTGTAGAGGTAAGTACCTCTGTAGAAGATAATATGATATATTATTCGTAGTTTAAACTGCCGATTTGGGGATCTTGGCTCTCATAGATTGAGAGCTTTCTGAGTCTATGTGTTTGTTGCCTATGTTGTTCTGAGTCTACTACTAACACTAAACAGAAACGCTTGTTATCTGATTACCCCATCACATATATTTTAAGGAGGCAAACGTGTGAATAAAACCTAATTATAAAAATTTTAATGAGGATTGTCCCCTGACTCAAGTTACGATTCAGTGCTACATCATTATTGTTTATAGTAAATCGTTGAGATATATGTGAAATCATGTGTAGCACACTGTACACTAAATTAGCATGGTAATTTAACAACTCATTTATAGCTTAAGATTAGATAAGGCCCTTATTACTGAAGGGAGTAAACAATCATCTTCAATATTACAATAGAGAAACGATCTAGATTAAGACAACCATCTAAGCCAATAACCGGGTCAGTCGGGTTACCTCCGGTTATTGCGAGACAGATTATCCTTAGGAAACAGGCCAGCCCACGTAATGATGAGTATTTAACCACCACACAACAGCCCCAAACGTTAGTCCAGGTCTAATCCCGGAGATATAAAGCCACTAAAATAGCTCTGGCTAAAAAATCACAAGACTCTCCGATCGAAAGACTGCACTGCATCAATAACTATATTCCCCTCGCAGTTGTAGGCCCTAATTCAGTCACCTGTCAACTACATTAGAACCCCTGGGAAGGGCTAGCACTAAGACCAATCCTATAACACCAGTTTACTGCTTTCTTTGGGGTTGCATTGGTAGATTCCGTAACTGTGGGTTTATAAACTTTCCATTCACAAGAACTATCACGTCAACTCATCTGTATATACCTGTGTGACAAGACCTCTACTGTTACAGACCTAAACAGATCGTCCATAACAAGAAGAAAGGACGCTACCCTGGGGAGACTCTTAAGTGGTCCTTTCACTGAACCTTTAACCAAAAACAGTGGTGGTAACATTTCTAACTATTAGTAGGACCCTAAGATCCAGAAAACTTCTATACAAATGATTTTTTTAATATATATAAATATATATTTCAAGTTTAGTTATTTAAAGCTGAAAATGGAGTCTTGAGAAGTGAGAAAAAACATTACAGTGCGTATGAATGTAGAGACATTTATTATGAGCTCCTTAGTAAACAATACATGTAATTTACATATTGCTCATTGTTTGAAATTATTTTTTTTAGAATTTAAAACATGCTAAGAAGCATTTCTATCACTGCATAAAAATAACGGAGCAGTTTTTTAAATTTTAAGGTAGATTTTGTAATACAAGTAGGAAACACAGTCATCAGATTGGACTCTAATGCTCAATAACTTAAAACAAACAACACTTAAAATATTTGTTGTGACCAAATGCTTTATAATCTGATGTGATTAAAATTTCAGTCTCAGAATTAAAACCAGTAATATATTACAATGAAGAATAAATAAATAAACAGTAATACTTCTTTTATAAGTTTTAAATATATTGATACTGTAAGGAAATTCAAATTACTAAAGAAGTTGCGTACTGGGGTCATTCAGATAATGGTTTACTTGACAATGGTGTCCACTCAATTTATAAGTTAATTTATTGTTCGTTACGTGATGAGACTATTTCAAGAAATAAATAGATTTTAATTTTAAAATATTTACCATTTTAATTTGCTATATCTTATCTCTTATACTATGGATGCGTGCTCTGGTGTATATTTACTTAACTAACGGAATAAGTAAGGAATTATAGACTTTATTTTTTTGCAAACATTTTTGAAAACCGTTTTTTAAATTACTTAGTTGTAAACATACAAAATGAATTAGTTGGGTATTATTAATGTTAGTCAGGTAAAATACGCCAATTTTCAGGTAAATTAAATATTTAGCCTGACAAACAAATCCAGAAAGTTGCTGGAAGACGTACGTTAGAAAATCCTTCTCATAAGAAATTAATTATTCTTTATCAACTATGTTAAACCGATCCTAAACTGTTGTAACTCCTAATGATTTTCCATATGATTGAACCCGATTCTTCCTGCACGCTTTGGGCACAGAGAGGTTTACGACAACCCAAAACACAAGTTTAGGAGCTTTTCAATAAAGAAAAGAAATTTTGTAAACACTGAAAATCTTTGCAAAATAAAGGGAAATTCAACGAAATAACAAATATAATAATTCTGTTTGCTTTGAAATGAGATCTTCTTTTTATATAAACTGTTCAAGTGTTTTGTGTTGTATTTAATAAAATGAACATGTCTATCAATAAATGAACGATAAATTTCTCTACAGTATATTAGTCCAAAGGATATCTCTTGAACGAGTTGAACTATCATTTTACAATTTGTATGAAACATTTACATTGACAAGATCGTGTACAGTGGGGCCCCAAAGCAACGCGTAGTATGGGCCACACCTAACCTGTTATATTAAAGATCGAATAACACTTACGCTATTCGTGTCCAAACCGATATATCAAGGGTTTTGAAATATTTAACTTTTTTTCAAACTATTTTATGAAATATCTGCAATGATATTTTATAGTAATTTTATAATTGGACCTAGTCTCCTATTATTTATATTTTGGAAAACAAAATTAGGTTCTGAGTCAAGTACTGTCCAAAACTTTTAAAATTTCAGCGGTAATTCAAGTACTGTCATATCCTACAAATAATTATTTGCTCCACAATTTCTAACTACAATGTCATTTTCGTAAGCCTCTATTTTGAAATCTATGAAACAGAAAGAACTCCTTTATAATTTTACGGCAATTTTGAGTATTAAACTGCTTGTCCATGTATTTGGTATTGTTCTAAAGCTCTAATTATCTAAATATGCCCTTTATGAGTTTCAAATACATCTGTTTGTAGAATTATGTCCCACGAGCAGGTTATAATGTTAGTTTATGAGAATAAATGTTTATTTGTTTAGAGTAACTTTTTAACTTTTATTCTCAACCCACTAACCAACTTAAGTCAAATGATGTTTTATACATTCTACACTACTTGATCGCCTCGCCGACATATTATTGTCCACAACAACGTATTCTGTTTTGTCAGGAAAACGTTTATTTTTATCAGATGCAATGAGAGTATTAAAGGGAAGTTGATTTTAATTTATAATTTTAATTAATCAAATCACGTTAACGTCTTATTAGGAATTTCTAATACTGTATCAATTCTATTGGCCCTTTAATTATATCTTGTGCTGTGGAAGAGAGCTCTGGCATAAACTTCAGTAACTAATAAAAACTTTTTAACCTAAAATAGCTACCGTTTTTTAATTTAATACATTTTTATTAACTAATTTCAACTCATTGTCAATGGCAAACCTACTAAAACTGGTAGAAAGATTGCTGTATGAGACATAAATATTTATACGTTAGAGCAGTTCCAAACATTTTTCGTTTTTGAATTTGGAAAAAAAAAATGTTAACCAACCAATTATCGCTGTACCCATTGGATACAGAGAGCGTTAAAAACCGCACAAAGCAAAAAATAGCACCTTCACAAAATTTACCAATGAATTGTAATATCAGTTTTTAATTTGTATTCCTGCTAGCACTGCATATGTACTGTTCTCGTGGTTTGTGCTGTGAATAGTAGTCACTAAAGCTAAAACTGTTTTGGTTAACGAGAGATAGTTAGTGAAAAACTATGATATATATAGTATATATTACAAATGATATATAATTGGAAATTCCTCAACCATTATCTGGTGAAGTAATACTAGCTACAGTTGACGTAGAATCACTCTACACCAATATTCGACATGACGAGGGCGTCGAAGCAATTGGGAAATTTTTAGATGAAAGACCGAAAAACACTTTACCCACTTCTAATTTTATCACTCATCTAATTACTATGATTTTGACTATGAATAATTTTAAGTTTCTAGACAAAAACTTTCTTCAAATAAGGGGCTCAGCGATGGGGTCAAAAATGGCTCCTTCATACGCCAATCTTTTTATGGGGTTACTCGAGAAAAACATTTTATCAACCCAACACTTTCAACCCTTGGCTTGGTTTCGTTACATTGATGATATATTTCTTGTTTGGAATAATGAAATGAAAAATTTGAAACAATTCCTAGAAGAATTAAATGATTTTTCATCACTAAATTTCACCTGGAAAACATCGAAAAATTCTGTGACCTTTCTTGATGTAGACGTTTTATTAAATAGCGGTCGTTTTAAAACTAAAATTCATGTCAAGGACACAAACAGTATGCAATATTTACATTATAATAGCTGCCATCCACAGTATATAAAGAAATCTATACCCAAGGGTCTTGCTCTAAGAGCTAAGAATCTATGTACAGATGACACTGACTTCCAAAATTATGTAACAACATTATCAAATTCATTAATCAACAGAGGATACCCTGCAAAATTGATTAACAGTGAAATAGCTAAGCCTAAAAATAAAAACCAGTTTTTAAGTGTTGTTGAAAAAGATGCCAAATTTGTAACTCAGTACCATCCTGGATTACACAAAGTGAATGGAATTATTAAGACCGCCTACAAAATATTGCAACAATCTCCAGAAACAAAGAATCTTTTTAATAGAGCTCCTAGAATTATTTTCAAAAGACCACCAAATTTGAAAAATCTATTAGTTCACCCAAAATATATTAAAGATAAAGACAACAGTCAAAATTTTAAACACAAATGCCATCCATGCAATAAACCACGCTGTGGAATATGCAGTATGATGCAATCTACAAACTGTTACAAAAGCTGTGTTACGCACAAAAAATATTCTATAGCAGAAGAAATCACATGTAACAGTGAAAATGTAGTATATAAATTATCCTGTCAGCATTGCCCTAAAGACTACATTGGAGAAACATCTACGTCACTTAGGCTGAGGATGAACAATCATCGTGCCGATGTTCGACATCAAAATTTACTTAGACCCGTATCTGCACATGCTGTCCAACACAATAAAACCTTTGAAAATTGTTTCTCTCTAATTGGCATCAACAAGTTTCAAAATTATGACAATAAAGACTACACCAAATTATTACTAAGAAGATATGAACAAGCTAACATAATGGCTCTTCAATCAAAATCACCAGTTGGATTAAATTTGAGACACAGTTAATTTTAATTTTAATTTATTATTCAAACATTTTATCTATCTCTGTGTTTAGGAAAGGTTACATGTTTAATTAATTAACTTGTTTTTGATACCATATGTTTTTTGCTGTTTGAAATGTTTTTATAACCTTCATTCTTTTGTTTGTTTATATAAATATTATATACATGCTTTTGATAATGTTACTGAAAAGTAACGAAATATTAAGCATTTCAATCTGAAGAAACGTGTTTTGTTTTCTTTTATACCTATATATGTAAAGGGTGTTTGAAAAGTATGGGTACGGCTTAATATTTTAAAAACCATAGAAGATAACATCTACAAACTTTGCACAGTGTCATATGGCTATGTAAACTATTTTTCCTTGCTATTACCATGACATGCCAACCATGGGGGGACGGCCCACAGAGGAAAACATGGAAATCTTAAATTGAAGCATGGGTTGAGTAATACCTCATTTGAAAGAGCTCACTTAGTAGAGTTGAATGCCGCAAACCGCATCTCAAAAGGTTTATCCAATCAGAAATGGCGGGTTGTTTTAGGTACACATTGTGAAGTACATTATGCGCTGTCATTTCTGACTGGATCGTCGTATTCTGATGCGGTTGGCGGCATTCAACTCTACTAAGTGAGCTTTTTTTCAAATGAGGTATCACTCGACCCATGCTTCAGTTTAAGATTTTCATGTTTTCCTCTGTGGGCCGTCCCCCCATGGTTGGCATGCCATGGTAATAGCAAGGAAAAATAGTTTACATAGCCATATGACACTGTGCAAAGTTTTTAGATGTTATCTCCTATGGATTTTAAAATATTAAGCCTTACCCATACTTTTCAAACACCCTGTATATATATATATATATATATATATATAAGTAGATATGAATGTGAGGGTTCTAGCTCACTTTTGGGACAGTCAGAAAATCAACGTAAAATACTGTTTAAAGGACAATAAACTAATCTGTAACTCACGAATGAAAAATTAACCGAATCTATAGCTGTTTTACTGTTCATTGTAGGCTTCTAATTTCTTAAGCTGTTTTAATGAAAAAATCCAGAAATCTTCGAAATCTTTATTCCACGAAGTTAATTGTAACACAGTCTTTATCTTTAATAGTCTTCTTTCCAGTAACAACCAAGTGTAATTTTTCATTTTTGTTCAATTCTTTAATCTTTTTTTCATCCAAAACAGTCAAAAATCTGTTTGGCAAGTGTACTTTACAATCTTCCAACTCGGCAATTATTGTAAACCCGAATTTATCTTTCATTTTCTCCAAATTCACAATTTTGTATTTCTTATTTTCTTCTAATTCTATTAATTTTCTTGTATTCTTTGAATGTTAAATCACCAACCTTATTCAACTCTTGTAACAGTGCCATTTACATAGAAAAAAAATTAATACTTCTACACTTTTAAGGTGAAAAATCAACACTATACTTCCAAAATACACAAAAAACCGGGGTTTTGACCCTAAAAACGTGTTTTTAGGGTCAAAACCACAGCTCTTAAGGTGCATATATACTAGAGTTTTTTTGAAAAAATCCTGAAAATCTATTGAATTTCTCTAATTATTGCGAATTTTTAGCTTTAAAGTTGATAATGTGAACGATATTTCTCGAAAAATCACTACAAAATTGAAATTTAAAAAATCTCTAAATGAAATTTTTTCTATATAAATAGAAGAATCAAAGGCTGTTTAACCATAAATTGTGCTGATTTGTATCAAATTTTAGTAAAAATCTGTACTTTTCAAAGTGTTAGTTAAACAAATTTTTCTTCTTTAAATAGAAGAATCAAAGGCTGTTCAACCATAAATTGTGCTGATTTTTATCAAATTTTGATAAAAATCCTTAGAAATCTACTGAATTATTGCTATTTTTCAGCTTAATAAAAAGATATTTTACTAAAAAGTAAAACTTGGCAGATTCAAATTTTCCCTATTTAAATGGAGAGGAAAAAGATATCCTGCCCATACTGCAAAAAAGATGTTTTCGAACATCATTTTACCCGACATTATAAGTCGAAAAAATCATTTGAAGAACAAAGAAAATTTATAATAAAGAACTAAATTATTTGAGGACTTGGGCTAAAGAGAATCAAATTGCCGATCACCAAAACATGTATAATATAGAAAAATTGCGTGAACTAAAGAAAAATTTTAAGGAAAGTAAAAAAGATCTCAATCTATTTAAAGATGAAAAAATTCAATCAATCGCTGAGAAATTGTCCATTGAAACAAACGATAAAACTAAGTCTGAAATTATCGAAGAAATTGACAAAACTCTTAATGAGAAACCTGAAAATATCATTGATGTAGAAGTTTTATCCTCAATACATGGTCTATTTAAGCAATACATTTTAACAAATTTGAACGACAATTTCATGTAAATTTACAAATATCTTTCTATTTTGCGCCCAGAAATTAAAAGTTTAATCGAAAAATTTCAAGAAACTGTGTGAAAAAATAGTAAAGGATATCTCTCTTTAGAATGCGAATACGAACGAACTTTAGTGAACGGTGAAACACAAACTTGTCCAATGTACTTTACTATAAAAGCAGACGAGATCTTTGATGTAAACGACTTTATTACTAAGCAATTTAATAAATTAACACATCGAGAACAGACAAATCATCCAAATAAGGGTTCTGGATGGACATTTAAAAGCTGCAAACAACTAGTTTTGAGCCTTAATAAACACGAAATAATGAACGCAGGATCATATAATCGATTTGCCAAAGAAAATCAAAGATAAGAAAGCTTGTGTAAATATCAAAAATAAAGATGATTTCTGTTTTGTTTATTCTATCCGATGCGCTATTGAAAAACCTGAAAAGAATGCTGACAGAGCAAAGCAATACGAGAAATTTGTAAATGACGAGATATTTTCAGGTTTCGAGTATCCAATGTCCTTAAAAGATATACAATTATTTGAAAAACGAAGCAGTAAAGCAAAGTATAATTATCCGAAAATGTCTGTAAATGTCTATAGTTTTGATGAAAAAAAAACTCCAATATTGTTCCGTTACAAATTTCAGAAATTTATGATGCCGAGTTAGAAATCGATTTATTGTATGTTAAACAAGATGAAAAAATCTCATTATGTTTTGATAACAGATTTAAAACAAACTTGTATTTTCTCAGTTATCTAAGTGTAAAAATAAAAAATTTCTATGCAGAAGATGTTTAAGCCATTTCTACAAATCTGCAGATTTAACAGATCATTTAGAAATTTGCAAGCAACACGAAGTTTGTAAGCCAATTATGCCGTTTCCAGGTCAAACAACATCATTTACTAATTATCAAAAGAAATTTTCTCATCCTTACGTTATTTATATGGATTTTGAAAGCATATTAAAAAAAATTCCGACATGCAAGAACAATCCACAAAGATCGATTACAACCAAGATTCAGAAGCACATTCCTTATGGTTTTACTCTATATTTAGTGTCAAATGTGACAAATCGCATGTACAAACCTATATGTTATAGAGCAAAAAATGAAGAAGATTTGCCAAATATTCCTGCAAAATTGTTTGAAGAACTTAATAAATTATCGAAATACATAGCTAAAAAGTATAATTCTAAGAATAAAATACCTATGAAATTGACCGAAGAAGAAGAATTAGCGTACCAAAATTCCAGTCTTTGTCATATTTGTGAATGTGAGGGTTTTGATAATCAAACAAGAAAAAAAGTACGAGATCATTGTCATTTAACAGGTAAATTTAGAGGTGCTGCTCATTTATCTTGTAACTTGAATCTCAAATTTCCTCAAAATATTCCCGTTTTCTGCCACAATATGTCAAATTACGATGCTCATTTGTACATAAAAAGAATTGGCAAAACAGTATGGTAATGTTGATTTGATCGCAAACACCGATGAAAAATACATAAATTATTCAGTAAATTCAGGATATGGGTATGAGTTTGAAGATGATAAACCAAGAAAGTTCATCAAGTTTTCTTTTGTAGATACGTTCAGATTTATGGCATCGTCTATAGAAAAGTTAGCTAAAAACCTCAAAAAAGATGATTTCAAACATACAAATCATTTTATACAAGATGGTCTGAACGCAATTCTAGATAGACAACCAAATGACGAAGAAGAAATCTTTAAAATTCTATCTGGAAAAGGAATATTTCCCTATGAATTTATCGACAGTATTGAAAAACTTGATTACACAGAAGAGCTGGGAATTTAAGATTTCTATTCACTTTTGACAGATGAGAGCATATCTGAGAAAGATTTTCAACACTACTTAAATGTTTGGAACAAATTAAAAGATAAAAATCTTGGAAATTACTCTGATCTCTATAACATTCAAGATGTTCTATTGCTCGCTGATATCTTTGAAAATTTTAGGAATATTTGTTTGAATTGCTATAAACTTGATCCAGCACACTATCTAACAGCTCCCAGTCTTGCATGGGACGCTATGTTAAAATTAACGAAGATAGAATTACAGTTAATTAGTGATTATAATATGTATTTGATGATCGAAAAAGGTATTCGCGGAGGCATTTCTCAATGTATTAAACGATATGTTAAAGCAAATAACAAATATTTGAAAGATTTTGATAAGACAAAGCCCGAAAACTATTTGTTGTACGTCGATGCAAACAACCTTTATGGGTATGGACTTATGCAAAATTTACCATATAACGAAATCAAGTGGATGGATCCTAAAACGTATACAACAGCAGAATGGAAAGAAACAATTTTGGAACTCACTGGCGACGAAGATTATGGCTATATTCTTGAAGTCGATCTAGAATATCCAACAAATTTACACGAACATCACAAGGATTTACCTCTTGCTCCAGAACATTTTAAAAACAAACTTTGCACAACTCTACTGGATAAAACTGAATACGTTGTTCATTCAAGAAATTTGAAATTTTACCTCGAACAAGGTATGATTTTGAAACATGTGAATAGAGTTATAGCATTCGATCAGAAGCCTTTTATGAAAAAGTACATTGATTTTAACACAAACATGAGAACCAAAGCTACAAGTGACTTTGAGAAAGATTTTTACAAGCTGATGAACAACTCAGTTTTTGGAAAATCTATGGAAAATGTGAGAAACAGATGTGATATTAGACTAGGAAATGAAGAATTTTCAATGAAACAGGCCAAGAAAACGAACTTCAAATGCTTTAACATCTTTGACGACAACTGTATAGCGAGTCACATGTACAAACAAAAGGTTAAATTTAACAAACCGATTTACATAGGATTTTCAGTTCTCGACCTCTCATAATTGCTAATGTACGAGTTTTATTACAACAAATTAAAGAGTTTTGATCCAGATTTGAATCTGTGTTACATGGATACAGACAGTTATTTTCTAGAATTGAAACGAGATCCTTTTAAAATTATTAAAGAAAATATAGATGACTTTGATACAAGTGATTATCCAAAAGATCATGAATGTTTCACTACTAAAAATAAGAAGGTAATAGGGCAATTCAAAGATGAGTTAAATAGCGAAGTTTTAGAAGAATTTTGTGGTTTAAGATCAAAGATGTACTCGTACAAATATCTAGATAAAAACCCAGTTAGGTGTAAAGGAATTAAGAGAAGCGTTGTAAATAAAACAATAAATATCGAAAACTTGAAGAGATGTTTGTTCGAAGATAAAGAAGAATTTAGGGAGATGACTGTAATAAAAAGCTATAAACATGAATTGTATACCATCACTATAAACAAGTTAGCACTGAACGCTAAAGATGATAAGAGAATTGTCCTAGAAAATAAGATCGATACAGTACCTTATGGCTATAAAAATGAAGCAAAATCTGATATATTAGATGAGTTAAATAAACTTGGAAACTTTGACATGTAAATGGAAGATGATTTGATTCACTGCCACAAATGCAAGAAAAAAAACGAAAAATATAGATTCTAAAATCGTTCAAACTCAAAACGGATTGTATAGAGTTGCAGCAAAATGTTCAAAATGTAAGACAAATAAGAGTAAATTTATAAAGAATCCAAATGAAAAACAAGTAAAGAAAGAATCTAAGAATAAGGAAGAAATCGAGATTGAAGCTAGAGAAATTCATGCACCAGTACGAAAAAAGTTTAAAAAGAGAAAAATTATAACTTTAGGAATTGACGATTTATGGGCAGCAGATTTAGTTATAATGTCTAACTATTCGGATCAAAATGATGGATTCAAGTATATGTTAAATGTTATTGATACTTTCTCAAAATATGCTTGGTCAAGAGCTATCAAAAGAAAAAACGGCAAGGATGTTTCAAAAGCTTTCGAAGATATAGTAAAAGATGCCATAAGGATCAATCACAAACCTCCTAACCTACTTCATACAGATAAGGGTTTAGAGTTTAAAAATAAAGAATTTAACGATGTTTTGAGGAAATACAACATTAAGATTTATCATACTGAAAACGAAGAGAAATCAAGTATTGTAGAGAGATATAACAGAACTCAAAATGAGAGAATGAAAGTAATTTTTGAGATTAATAAAAACTTTAAATGGATCGATATTCTTCAAGAAATCGTAAACAATTATAACGATACTGTTCATAGCACAATCAAAATGAAGCCTAAAGACGTAGATAAAGATGCAGAAAAAGAGTTATTAGAGTCGGTTTTTAAGTATGTTCCACCAGAAATTCACACGAAAACTAAATTTAAAGTCAATGATCATGTAAGAATTGTTAGTAAAAAACAAACATTTTCGAACAAATATAAGAACAATTGGTCAAGAGAAATCTTTGTGATTTATAAAATTAATAACACAGATCCTGTAACTTATAGTATAAAAGATTTAAATAATGAAGAAATAACCGGAAAGTTTTATGAATATGAATTGAAGAAGTCAAAACTGTAATATAAATTTTCTATATATAAATGGCGCATCAAAAGAAATGTACAAAGTGCAAAGAATTTTAAGATTTAAATGAATTTTATAAAGATAAAAATAGGAAAGATGGAATGCATTATAATTGCAAAGATTGTGAAAGGGAATATCATAAAGAATTATATGATAAAATAGAAAAATTAACTTTGGAAGATAAAGAATGTCTTAAATGTAAAGAAACTAAAAAAATTTCAGAGTTTAATAGTGATCACTATAGTAGAGATAAGAAAGACTCATATTGTAAAGATTGTGTAAAGAAGAATCACCATAGATTATATTATGAAGATACTCAATGTGAATGTGGAAGAACTATAAAATGGTTAAATAATTATCAAAAACATTTACAAACAAAATATCATAAGTTAAGAGTTTAACATTTTCATTGTGTAATAATTTTTTCTATATAAATGGAGTCTCAAAAGAAATGTACAAAGTGTCAAGAAGAGAATAGAAAAGACTGTTATTGTAAGGAATTATATGATAAAATGAACAAATTAACTTTAGAAGAAAAAAATTGTTACTTTTGTAAAGAAATTAAAAATATTTCTGAATTTAATAACTGGCAGTATAGTAAAGATAGAAAAGATGCTTTTTGCAAAGATTGTGCTAAAAACATTTTCAGCGAAAGTTATAAAAACGAAATGCCTTGTGAATATGAAAAAAAGATTTTACAATGGTTACCTAGTTATGCTAAACATTTACAAACAAAATATAATAAATCGAGAGTTTTTAGTAAAATTTAGAAACATTTTCATCGTGTAATTTAGATATTCTATAAATCAGTCGAGATTCTGCCATATTTGTAGTAAAATGATTTCCGTTGTATAAAATATTCAAAGATTCTTTCATTTGGTTATACAGATTGATAGAATTTGGTTCGTCATCAATGAACAAAATCTCTAATTCAGGATAATTTATTTTTAGATGTTTTAACCGGTTTGGTATTTCTCGTTTCTGAGCTCTGATAACGTAATAAGGCCATTCCCACATGTGATTCTTCTTAATTAACACAAAAACATGGTGTTTTTTCTTATCAAAATCTTTACATACCATATCTCTCTTCATTAATTCCATTCGCAATTCTTGATTCTCTATTTTCAATGATTTCATTTCATCTTTAATTTGCAAGTGTTTAACTTCGTCCTCTAAATATTTAATCTTGTTTTCAAGTTTGTACTCACCAAATTTTCTAATGGAAGGTAATACTTCTTTCGTAACCCAATTTTTAAACAATTTCGCTTCTGGTTTATGCGATCTCAAAATTAAAGAATAAAGTCCAGATTCATTAACGAAAACAGTGTTATTTTGGAAGTTTGAAGGTAAGCTATTTATAGCCCCCCTTATATTTAGATTAAAATAGAAGTTTTTATCATCTTCGTCAACGTTTATTCTGATCGTTTGCATAGTATTTTCATATTCTAGAATTTTTGCTACGTCTTTAGCCTTAAACCAGATCACATTGTTTTCGCCAACAATCGTAAAGATATGTTTGTTATTGAATTTTAGTTGATTATTGAGTAGGTCTACAACTGACTCCATTTAGATAGAAAAGAAATTTAACTAGTAATTTTTATTTCGAGAATAAAATCCAGATTCATTAATGAAAATAATGTCAGGATGAAGATTTTGAAAGGGTCTATGGCATAGACTCTTGTAATTTATATATTTAAAGGCTATTTTCTTGAAAATTTGAAGGTAAGAACGATTCGTTCCCCCCCTTGATTCATCATTCTTTCGACAATCTTAAATATATTGTTGTTTTACTCTCATTATTTAATAAATTTCCCTCAGAGTCTTGAACAGTTAAGACGATTTTTTGAATTCTTTTAATATTTTTTCTAATTGGAATATAATCGATTTCATTCGGTTTTTCACTGATTTTTGATCCATAAGCAACATTTGGGAAAAAAGTGTACAAAATTTCAGATTCTTTGTGTAAATGTTCGGTATGATTTTCAAAACTAGGTTCAACGAGATTACAATGTACTTCAATTACATCAAACGGTCTAAATTTTGGCGTTTTATTTCCTAAATATACCTGATTTGGCTCAATAGTTTCTTGAACAAACCCTAACAAATCTACAATAATTGCTGAAAACATTATTCTTACTGGTGATTTTATTTGAATTTTATTAGAGAGATAATTTTTTTGCATTTCAAACTTGTTTTCGTCAAAGTTTAAAGATTTATCTGATTGTTTGAATGTTTTCAGATAATTTTTAAGGGAATTTTTTATTTGATCGAAAGTATAATATCCTTTGTTTAAACCATAGTATTTTGTTATGTTCTTCTCACTAAATCCTATACAATAAGGAGAACTTTCACTAATATTTATTACAAAATTATCAGAATAAAAGCCGCTTAAAACCGATAAAATAATTTGATTCTTCCTCTAAGTGTATAGGATGTTCCAAGTTTAAAACTAATTTAGAGCTTTCTGAAGTCAACTTGAACAGCTTCATTTTCGCAAGCGTTGCTTCAAGATGAAAATCTTCTATTTAAATGGAGAAATTTTTAAAGCAAAAAGATCAGATAAAACTTCAAACGTTTGAAGAAAATAAGAAAGATCAACCAATCAGATTGTTAATTGTTGGTTCAAGTGGATGTGGAAAAACAACTTTATTATTGAATTTTATCTACAATAGGTTGATTCCTTATTCCAATTTTTATGTTTTTAGTAAATCTTTAGAACAAGACGCCTATAAAAAATTACAAGAAAGATTTGAAAATATTGAGAAAAACTTAAACAAAAAAATATCACATTTTTATAATGCTTCTGAGGACATAGTTCCGTTAAGCGAATGTAAACCCAATTCTTTAATCGTTTTTGATGATTGTATTTTAGAAAATCAAGACGTTATTAAGGAATATTTCGTAATGTCCCGTCACAAAAAACATATCTTGTATCTATCTTTCCCAATGCTTTTCAAAGGTTGATAAACAAGTTATTAGAAAATAATTTGAATATGTTGTGTGTTTTTAAGCAAGACGATCACTATTCGAGAAAGATTTACAACAATTATGTGGGATCTGATATGAGTTTTAACCACTTTAATGAATTGTGTGATAAAATTTGGAAAGAAGACTATGGATTTTTAACTATTAATCTAACTTTGAAGCCTAAAAATGGAAAATATTTGAATAAATTTTCTAACATAAATGCTGCTCAGTGGTCTCGATAAAATATTTGTTACAATTATTTTTATATTATCTTTAATTTTTATTTACATTATGAAAATAACAGAAAAACGGTAAATCTGTTCACGTTCCACGTTCACGTTCCACGTTCACGTTCATGTTTCACGTTCATGTTTCACGTTCATGTTTACGTTTCACGTTCATGTTTTACGTTCGTGTTTACGTTTCACGTTCGTGTTTCACGTTCGTGTTTCACGTTCCACGTTCACGTTTTACGTTCCGTGTCCACGTTTCGTGTTCAAGTTTTTACGTTTCACGTTTCAAAATTTTCCTAAATAAATGGCGAACGTAACTTCAGAAGAAGCAAAAAAACTTGATCAAATAGAAAAGAAATTAATTAAAGAATTTAAAGAACAGATTCGAATTGATGAAAAAGAACAAGAATTTATTCAAAAAATTAATCAACCTGTAACATCTGCAATAAAAAATGTTGAGGGCAAAATTGAAAATGTTTTAAGCGATAATCAAAATTTGATGAATTTGGTTCCAGTTGTACGACAATTTGCTGATATTTCGATACCAGAATCTGAGTTTGAATTGCCAAAATTACCATCTTCAACACCATTTAGACCTCGAATCATTGAAGACTCTACCATAGTTGAACCTAATAAGTCCTGGAACAACGGATATAATAATTGGTGAAATTGGTAAAAAATTTCTTCCTAGAGCAAAGGATGATAAATTTGGTTTGTATTGGGACAGAAAAAAGAAAAGTTTTATGATTGGAAATTTGCCCGTGAATTTTGAGCATAATGATATCATTATTAATGAAAAACCATATGAAGGAACTCAAGGTTTATGGAGATTATTAACAGGCACTGATGTTCCAAAAGACGGTTTATATTCTGAAGAAGACTTGAAAAAGTATACTGAAATTTTATGGAAATCTGATTCAATTTACAAAAATAATGATCCATCAACTAAGAAACCAAAGTCAAGTAAAGGTAAAAAATATCTCAATTTGATTAAACCAATTTGGGAAAAACGAATCGAAGGATCTGGTATAAGAAAATACAGTGATAATAAGATTGAATACAGATATATCGACGATTTGACAAAACTCGATGGAATTATTAATTATATTTATGCTCAAGAGAAGGCTGGAAACAACAATTTTTTGAACGAAAAGAAAGCGATTAAAGATTTTATTTCGAACAAACTTGATGAAATGATTGAAAAACCTGATGGAATTAAATATTTAAAACGAGTTTTGCCGGCAATAAGTTCATCTATGATTGAGGGTAGTGGACTTTTGAATGATTTTATCAACAATTTACCTTTTGAATTACACGTTCCAACTTATCAGTATCTGGGGCCCGGCACAAAACTCGAAAAAAGACTAAAAAGAGGAGATACTGGTATAAATAAATTAGATCAAGCTGCTATGGAACACGATATTTTTTATGCAAAACATAGAGACACAAATTCCAGACATATCGCAGATAAAGTTTTGCAAGATAAGGCAATGGATAGATTTTTATCAAAAGATGCTAGTTTAGGTGAAAGATTTGTTGCGCTTCCAACAGCTGGAGCAATGTTTTTGAAGAGAAAACTAGGAATGGGAATCGAAGAGAACTTGAAATTTTAACTATATAAATGGAGGTGAATGTAAATTTTAGCAAAAATCAGAAAGAAAAAATAAAATCCGCTTTTAAGAAGAAAATACCCGTTAGTATTCAATTTAAAATAGATCAACTAAAAAATGGCGAAGATAAGATATTTTTAACAAATAGACAATGCAATAAACTCGAAAAACATAAGAAAAACAATAAAGGAACCAGAATAGAATTTTCTTATAATCAGTTGAAAGAACTCAAAAATGGTGGACTTTTGAAAGATTTATTAGATTTTGGAGAAAATATTCCAGTTGTTAAAAATGTTGTTCCTTATGTTCGTAAAGCTGCTCCAATCGTTAAAAAGGATGTGATTCCTATTGTTCGAAACATTTTAAATTGGTTAGATAAAGAGTTGGAAGATGTTACAGGATCTGGATTAGATGAAAAAAACTTTGAATTACGTGAAATCAAACATTGAAAAAAAATTTAAACCTTTAACATTCGGGGAATTGGAAGAAATCTGCAAAAATATTAAACATTTTAGAGGAATCTTCATGAGAGATACATTACCTGAAAAAGTTAAGAAATTTGAATGTGGAATTGTGAATTTAGACTCGATTATGGGAAGTGGAACACATTGGATTTGTTATTATAAAAATGATAAGAATGCATATTATTTTGATTCGTATGGAAGAATTGAGGACAAACCACCGAAAGAATTGATCCAATATTTAAAAAAATCAAACGTTTATTATAACGATTCTCAAATTCAAGACTATAAAGATCCCCCAATTTGTGGTCATTTATGTGTTTTTGTTTTGAATGAACTGAGTACTGGTAAAGATTTTAAAGAAGTTGTTAACAAATTATTGCATAATAAATATGGATTCACAAAATATTTTTGACGTATTTGGAACACAAATTATTCAAAATGTAGATAATAGTTTGAATTTTGATAGTTTGAGAAATGAGTTTGATAACAAGTTAGAAAATGTATTACAAAACCTTCCAGATTCAGATATGTTTGCTGTCGAGATTGAAGATTTTAAAGCAGAATATGATAACAAACTTGCAAATTTCATGAGTTCAAATGAAGTTGCTGATAAAATAAAAACATTGGAAAAAGAAGTTGATGATGGTGTAAAAAAATTATTTACCAATTTAATGTCTCATATCGAAAAAGCTGATGAAATTACTGAAGCAATCAAAGTTGAAAAGAATTATGTTAGTTTGGCTAATAAGAAAAGAATTGTCGGTGTTCGACCTGGTATTGACAAACATGATGTTGTTGTTAAAGAACAAATTTTAAAACCTCTAAAATTATCAGAAAAACATCGATATTGTTGATTTACATGATCCGAATGTTAAAAATGCCTTAGATTTTAAAGGAAAAAAGAATTAGCAGTGTTAGTAAAGGAATTAATCCATTTGATGTTGTTGTAATGATTCAATTAGACGATCATATTAAAATGTTTAATGAACTAAACAAAAATTACGAGAATCATAAACAGCATGTTAAAGATTTTACAACAGAAGTCTATGACAAGTTAGAAGCCAGAAATAGAAAGAAGATCAGTAGACGATGTTTGGTGAATTACTTGATAAAGTAAATAAACTAGAAGAAAACTTTAATACATATAAAAATAGTGTTAATGTATTAGTTGGTGAAGTAATTAACAAAATTCTGGAAGATTTTGATACACATTTCAATGAGAAAATAAACTTTTTTGAAGATTTTGGTACACGTTTAAATGAGCAAATAACACATAATAATGAATTACTTAAAAGTATAGATGATCGATACTCTTTATATCTCGATAAAGTAAATAAACTAGAAGAAAACTTTAATAAATTTAAAGAAGATGTTAATAAAACTTTTGAAAATATTGATAACAGATTTAATGGATTAGGTGGTTACGATGACTAATTTTCCTTATATAAATGGCGCTCATATATTGTGTGAGATGTAAAGAAAAAACTGCAACAAACGATATAAAATACTATGCAAACATTAACGGAGTTAAAAGAATTTAGGGAAAAATGTGCTGAATGTAACTCAAAAAAGAGTCAATTTATAAAAACTTGATTTTGAAATTTTTTCTTAATAAATAGAGATGGCGGGACATTACAGTGCTTTCGATCTTTTTATCATGCAACACGAAAGAGATTTGAAAAAAGAACATTGGGATGATATTTCTCAAAAATATGAATTATCCGAAGATATGATGAGATTATACGTAAACAAATTGAATTGGTATAACATTGCTAAATATCAAACTTTATCATCAGAGTTCATTCAAGAAAATATACATTATCAATTAAAAGATCATATGTCTGTTCTTTGCCTCTATCAACACTTGAGTATAAAGTTTTTGGATGAAAATAAAGATACAGTTGATTGGAATAATATTATAGATAGCGGTTACTATCCTGTGCAGATTTTATTGAAATATGTGACCGAGAGATCGCAAAATTTAAGGAAGAGAATCCTGAATATGACGAAGTAGATCATTAAAAATGACTCTAATCTTTTTAATTATTTTACTAAAATTTATATCTTTTCTTATAAAAACGTACATTAGATCGATGAAAAAATGATACACGATGTTTAAAATTTCTAAATTTTCTCTTATTAAATGGCGGACTACAGAAAATATGCTAGTGATATTGAAAGGGCGGAGTTTAAAAATTTCTATCCAATTAGTAAACAACATTTGAATGAACCGAATAAAAGAACTGAGTTTAATATTGATTTTGGAGATAACTTTTGCTCGTCTAACTTCCAGTTTTATATTTCTGGAACTTTAACAAAACAAGATGGTCAAGCATATCTTGGAACTGATAATGTTAGATTAATCGATAATTTTATACCGTTTTTATTTTCTAAGATTGAAGTAAGAAAACACAATAAATTGATAGAAGAAGTCGAAAACTGTGGCCAATTAAGCACAATTAAAGGAACTATTTCGTATTCAAAAAGTGATGTTATTTCTCAAACTTCTAATGGCTTTGAATCAGATTTTAAATTTGGTGTTTTTGAAGCAGCTGGAAATTTATCTCATTTTGGATTAGGATTTTTTGAAAATGTTACTATTCCGATCTATAAAGGAGGATTTTATCTAAGTTTTATAAGAGCAGAAGACGATGATGTGATTCTGAAGACTGCAACTGGAAATGTTATGCCTGTTGATGGAAAAATAACAATTACAGATTTTTTTATTAGAGTTCCAATGATTGATTATAAAATCACGAGTAAAATAAGGTTGATTGATGAAATTACAAAAAGTCAAAACATTATGTTTAATTTTCTAGATTGGCAATGTATTGAACAAAAAGGTATTTCCGGAACAACTTATTCGTTCGATATCACAAATATTTATAGAAATATCTTCAATCCCAAGTTCGTTATCATAGGTTTTCAAACAGATAGACAGAATAATCAAGAAAAAAATCCTTCAAAGTTTGATAGTTTGGATGTAAAAAATATCAGAGTAAAATTGAACGGTTCTTATTATCCAGATGAATTACAAAATTTAAACATTTCCGGTGGTCTTTTCAGAATCATGTATCAGATGTATCAAGATTTTAAGAAAGTTTACTACAAAAATATGGAAATGTATTACAACCCCAAAGAATTTATAGCAAATAGACCCATTTATGTCATTGATACAACAAAGAGTTTGACAAATATTTCTAGTTCAAAGAACGATATAATTATCAATATGGATTTTCAAAATGCTGTTACAAACGCGATTTGTTATGTGGTTGTGGTTTCTGAGAAATTTTTAGCCTATGATGTGATTAAGAACGATATTAAAGAAATTCAGTAAAAATCGTCTTATTTTCTGTTGAGCGAATGTTAGCAAATTTCATTATTTCCGTTTATAGATTTTTCATTAAGATTTCTGGATTTTTTCATTAAAACAGCTTAGAAATTAGAAGCCTACAATGAACAGTAAAACAGCTATAGATTCGGTTAATTTTTCATTCGTGAGTTACAGATTAGTTTATTGTCCTTTAAACAGTATTTTACGTTGATTTTCTGACTGTCCCAAAAGTGAGCTTGAACCCTCACATTCATATCTACTTATATATATATATATATATATATATATATATATATATATATATATATATATATACAGAATGAAAGTAACTCATCCATGTAAGTCCTGGTCCTCCTTCTGACCATCACATTAGGTTCATGATTCTACTTCCGTAACTAGTTGTGAATTGAACGACATTTGAAAATTCAGAGACATTAAATTTGGAAATACTTAAGAAAATAAAACTATTAATGCTATGTTGTTTCCATGGATATCAAATATTATTTTAAGTAAACTGCTGCGTACGAGTGACTTCCCCAGGTGTATACAGTATTGTACTCCTCACCTTGCGGATGATTGTCACATGACCGGGTCAAGTTGGGCGAGGCTATTTTGCAAATAAACTATGATTTACCAGTGTGAACCTGTGGTCAGTCGCTATTGGCCTTAAGCTCAACACATACAAAGGCACAGTTCTTCACGTAGACTAATCTGCAGATCAGGCTGAGTGACAGTAGTCTGGCAGTGTGTGAAAACTTTAATGCTGTTAAGTTACAAAAACACAGTTTTTAATCATTATTTTTCCAAAAGGAAATTAACTGTACTAAATATAAAAATCACATGCTAAGTTAGTTAATATGATTAGTTTTAAGAGAAAATTTCCCACAGTATGATAATTATGTGAAATGAGTATCGCAATTAATACTGTTTTACACAAGTCCATTAATTATAAAATGAATTCCCATCTTCTACAGTCTTAACTGTAATAAATAGAAGGACTTAATAACACTAAATTTAAATTTTTATACTAAAATTTTTAATTTAACATAGATAATAGATATGAATAAAGATATGAGATAAGAAATACTATGAATTAATGTAACAAATATGATTTTAAGTACACTTGTACTGTTAGTTAGTTAGATTTTATATAATGTAACATTTCACAACCTAGTCAGCCAGTACAATTTAAGGTAATTTTTTTTATCCAATGTTTTGGAACTAAATTATCGGCGGAGTAACTACCTAATTGGCACGCGTAAGAATATTTTATTCTAACCCTTGGTAGCAGCCCATCTACGTGACCGATCTGACCTCGCGCGCCTTGTCCGCGAGCTCACGTAATATTTGAGTAGATGGCTACCACTTTCATAACTTCTGCTCCTCTTCTAGTAATTACCGACTAGAAATAACCCTTCTTAGACTACAGCTTCAATGTCTCGTGCCAAGACGCCGACGCACTGGTTGTGAGTCTACACATTGCGAAGGGAAGTAAAATCTTAATTGTTTATAAAGTCAAACATCGTAGGCATAATTCCATAGAACATTGGATATTTTAGGCTCACCTATCAGATATTCATTTTTAGTTCTTGTACTCTAATTGGCAGCAACGTGGCAAGGTATACATCTAATTTACCAACTAAAAGTAGTGCTTGTAAGTTTCGCTGATTAAATTTAACTTATAAGAAAACTTTGAAATTCGTGTATTTATTAATACGACCTCAGAAGTCACCACCCGCATGTGTTATCGTCATTCGGTACACACTTTTAAATTCAAGGAAATTGAAAATTTATTGCGCCATTTGGACTTTTTGCTATACATTAATATCAAGTATGTATGAACGGATTTTAAAAAATTTGGATTTTTCATGGAAAATTATTGTAAACTTCTATTTATATGAAAATTGCTGAAAGGATTTAAAACCGAACATAACAAAAGTGCATCTCTCTGTCTTTTGTTGTAATTTATGTATATGAATTGATCCGTACAACTAAATGTTGTAGATCATGAAATGTTTTTTTTTAAGTAGCTGAGTAAGGAAATAAAAACATTTAGAATAGGAATTTTTTATGTTTAAATCCACGTTTACCGATATAAGTAAATGGTTGTTCATTCTCTTGGGACAAGTAGCTTATAAAATTACACCTATTTCTATAAGGACTTTTGCACTGCTTCCTGAGTGACAGGATATTCTGGATCGGTAAATGTAGGGGAAGGGGCTGTCTCCTGTTTATATTCATGGGGAAAAATTTAGGGCACTAATCTTAAGTCATGTCCCCTCGTAAGAAGGGAAAGCCAGCTCTGAACCAGGCTCGTAAATCAAAGTAGGTAGAGGTGGCACAACCTTATGACTATGCTGGAAAGAACCTTTTACGAACCCTACAATTTCTAGCAGTAGACTAGACCTTTAGAATCTCCCTTGCGTCCAAAAATCTTGATATATGCGGTTAGTGATGTGCCACTCCTGGATATCCATAATTGTGCCCAAATATAAGTGAAACATCGTTTTTTGCTGTACCCAACGTGGGTTCAACTGGAAGGTAAAAACCAGCCAGAAGTGAGCTGTCTGAGGAAAGTAAATGTTTAAATTTGGATTACTGTATTAGAGCTACCAGATACATTACAGGAATAGTTTATAATACCTTAGAGTAAATGAATCAGAACTCATCTTAAGAGCTAAACTCCTAAAGACCAGTTTCTTGAAAATATGTTTTTGGAAGGTTTGTTAGGCTCTCTAAATATCCAACAAACTTATAACTTCTATTCTATTCTAATATTCTCACTTTAAGATCATATTGTACATTCCCTTTAGTATGAAAGAGATGTTGTAACATAAATATTCAATACAGTAATATAATTTTTTGTGTGAAGCAATGGTTAATAGCACCGAAACATTTTAGTAGCCTTCAGCTTAAAAGTATCTGGAATCTATTGGTTTACGCAGTTGGTGTATTTTATACCTACAAATTCAAATAAATACCCTTGTACGTAAACCGTTGAAATTCTTGAACCGGAATGATATTGAACAAATTCAAATTGGAGTTAAATTCTGCAGTGACTTCTAGGTATTCTTCACACTCTTATTTACATTCCAATATAAAGTAGGAGATTTTTTTTATGAATTTTTTATACTTCAGACTAGGTTAAGATAGTTGTTACTATGAAAAAATAGAGTGCGTGAACCAGGACTTGAACCTGGGCCCTTGAGTTTATGAGTCGGGACAGAATTACTAAACTATGTTAGAGGGTGTCTACTAGGCACATTCTGGCATATGCCCATTAGATATGCAAGTACACCTTTTGAAATAATGAGCTATAATTAATATTGCTATTATACAATAATATTGATATACAGTATAATGCAGTTATTGTCATGAAACTAAAATAATAACTTAGTTTAAGCGAAACTAAGTTTCAAAATATTTGAAAAAGTCGTTCTAGTTCAGTACGGAATTGCTTACTGTAACGCTTGGACAGACTTGATTTTGTTTCGTGTACTATAGGAGTTAAATTATTGTTTTATAAAATTTTTACAAGTTTATAAATTATCAAATGTAAGCATTTATACATAATTTAGTTGGGTTTTCTTAGTATTGATCCATTATTATTCACTACTTTTAACTCACTATTAATATTCATCCTACTACCAAATACTGTGAATATAGCTGTGAGACATAGCTACGAAAATGGTTTTCTAAAAAGATTGAATGACTCTATCAACTGTATGAATCAGAATCAAAATTTATAATGTCGTTCAATATCTTAGAAAATATGAGGCCAATTCTGCATGTCCGCTTTAAGTACATGGTAATGAAGAACAACCCAAAGAGCAAATTTAACCGAAAAAGTAACATAAATATTACGGAGAACATAACAGAGGGATTTATTTTGTATATTAATCATACCAATGCAAGATATAAGTGATGAAAAGATTAGCAAACATACAATTCTGTTTACTTTTAATCGCATTCATATTTTTAGAATATATTTTTTTAGGTTTTTTTTACTTTAAACCATAATAAATGCACTAGTATAGTTGTTTATGATGTAGTAAAATTATGGTAAATCCAAAATCTCAATGAGTCGGTCAATGCTGTAATTTGGTCACGAATACCCGTAACGGTGTTTGTAGATCTACAAACCATGGTGTTTGGTGTTTATGAAGCCATTTTAAGTTTTAACAGAGGAAATGCCACAAGGTGCCTTGTCTTGAAGGAACTTGGAATGACTGTTAGTAAAAACACAGCTTCAGTAATGAGTGAACTAGACAGACTGCGAGTGCAAAGGGGCGAGCGAGAACTTTCAAAACTCCAGAAAAAAGCCAGACAACGACGTGAAAGTGCCAAAAGGAGGTTGGAAGAAGCTTTTGCTGAAGAAAAGGACCCAGACCAACCATCGTATGGTGCTGGATTTCACTAAACTAGTTTTTATAGTTCAGTAATGGAATAATTTTCTGTAGGCCAAATCTTTATTATCGTTTTCCCGAAAACCGTGGATTTTTTACATAAATGACCCGTTATCTCAGAAACTACAAGAGATACAACTCTAAAATCTTTACCACATCCTGCAGTTATTATAAAAGCTTTAACATGGGCTTTTTAGTTTTATGCTGTAGTTTTTTTTACAGCAAAATGTATAGGATTTTTTCGGGTTTTTATGATAAAATGTTTAAAAAGTCATAAAAAAGTCTAGACTCTAAAACTAGGATGTAAACTGCTTTTTGTTTCAATAGATGAAGGAAACAACAATATCCAAATGCTAAAAGTAAACTCATCCATGCGTTTCCTGATCCTCCCCCTGGTCCTGCTTCTGGCCATTACATCGTGTTCCTGGTGGTGCTTCACTGATATGCTGCTAGTTGAAAACATTTGGAAAATGCTACTACATGAAACTTTTAAACTTAAATATAAACATGTAAACACTTGTATCCTTTTCTTTTTCCTTGGATATTAAGTAATTTAAAGTATACAGTGTTGTTTTTCAGTGTGGTTTCATAATATGTCTTTGTTTATTTTGCACCACAACTACATTTAATCCAAATTCTATCCATCTTGTTGTAAATACATACATTTTATATTTCCAGGAGATAAACATGTGAATACAACAAAGAGTAAAGTTAAATTATTAATAAAAACGTAAAGACAATAAGGAAAACTTTCCATTAGTCCTTGGTAAACATCTCTAAAGGGCATACTCTAAGAGGGGAAAGATTCCTTATGTAATCAGATTTTTAAAAAAAACAGGGAAAGGCTTGATTTAGAAAAACTTAAAATCTTTTTTCCATATTAATTATTTATTCTATATTTAATTTATAATAAAAGTAGCATATATTTTAAACAAAATGTTAAGATATTTTATTTGGAATATTCAAATCAAGTAATCTACAATACAGTATACTTTTCAAGTTCGGTCAGAATTTATTTGAAATATGAAAATATAATTACTATACAAATACTTGGCTATTTAAGTTATGAACACGGATGACTAAGAATATTGAAATTTTAATTCATAACTAGCACCCGTGTATATTAACACTATTGTTATTGAATAGCGCGTCCGATTCGGAACTCAAAAACTGACCCTTTACGTGGTATAGCCTAGTCGGTAAACACATGCTACCAAGACTGTAGAATATGTCGACCAGGCACATTGTAGTAATATTTCTTTAGCGTGTGCCCAATAGATGTGAGGGTGCAGGTATTACGGTACTGTCCCGAAGAGAATATTATAAAATTATTACTATTATTATTATATAATATTACTAGAAAGATCTTGTTAAATGTAATCATCTGTTTGTGTCAACGTTGATTTGTTCAGCGCAATCATATGTTTAAATTTAACCATTATTTTAAGAATAATATTTATGTTTTATAATAACTTATGAATATTTATGTGCAGGAATTTTTAGACACTCCAGATTGGCTGACTTCACTACAGTCCGAAAAACAAGACAATAAATGATTACTGAAACTGTGAAATAAATTTCCTAAGGATTTCCTCCTTATTCCGGGACTAGATACTTTCAACCGGAAGCAAAAGTATGTATGTGTTTTTTTTTTACATCGTGACAATAATGCAAACACGAATATGGCACTGGATACATCTTTGACAGAAAGAAGATTGCAAGAGACGTAAGTAGGCTTCTCAATCCTTAGTCTTTACATATATTCCATTTATCAGGACAACGGCGTATATTCCACTATGGCACTTGAAATATCTTAGACCGGAAGTCAACGCTTTTTGACAGAAGTAGGATTCCTAAATCTACACACACCCATATATCCTGCTTTATATATTCATTATTGAGTCCATAAAGCAAACTCAAATTTGGTACCGTAAACATACTTACAAAAGAAGTGAATTTAAACACCCGGAAGTAGACATTTTTTGACCGAGGTAGGCTTTTTAGTCCTAAGTAGGTAAATATATTACTTTCATCGGAACAACAAGGCAAACTCAACTATGGCGCTGGTAATTTAGTTTCCAGCCAACTAATAATACTCAAAACCACGGCATATCCAGACCCCTGAGGACTGACGAAGCGGCTTCTTCCTCCGTAATTTTTTTCGGCAATTCTCCTTTCAGGACGGATGCTATTGGTTTCCTGAGAGGCTGGAAGTGATGCGGGGTGCATGAGCTACGTAGTCTGTTTTACAAGTAATTCCTATATGTTAAAATTCCTTGATATTGTTTAGTTTGTTTTTGTTTTGTTTGCATACTTACTATCTATTGTTGGTTTCATTCAGATCTACTTGTAATATTTGTAAAATATGTGTTGTGCCGTTGTGATAAATAAATAAATAAAATAAATAAGTATATTAAACCTTAAGAAAATCACAGAAGCTAGAACTAAGTGGTCATTTTTTAAATCCAAAGTAGGTTTTTGAGACTTATTTGTAAATATTTTTAACCGGGAGGAAAAGGAAAACTCATCTTTGGCGTCGGATATATAAATAATGTTAACTATAAATGCTCCTATACTCGCAAAAAGTAATATTAGAGTTAGTTCTTAACTTCTGATCGTCTAACTATGAACTGTAGAATAATACGTACCTGATCGTATGCTTAGTTACGTTTATATCATATTGTAGGTGGCCATTATATTACATCATAAGTGCTTTGACTAACCATCTATTAATATTATAAACGCGAGAGTGTCTATGTTTGTTTGTATTGATTTCACGCGTAAACTATTCAACCGATCGTTCTAAAATTTTACATCGGCATTCTAAACTGCCACGATTATCTGCTAGTA
The DNA here is from genome assembly GCF_021130785.1 of Homalodisca vitripennis. NCBI lineage: Eukaryota > Metazoa > Arthropoda > Insecta > Hemiptera > Cicadellidae > Homalodisca > Homalodisca vitripennis. The sequence goes on along the minus strand of NW_025781424.1, from coordinate 19,111 downwards.
TGTGAATAAAAACAATATTAGTTTTAGATACCGACATTTCCTACTACTTTCCTTGTACAGTTCCTGATACACAATATTTCCGTGAAAACATCACTTAACAATTACTTGGATGTTTTAACAATTGAAAGAACTAAGAGCTATCCCTCGTTAAGCATGCGCCTTCCAAATCAAAGTAAAAATCAAGCCTTTTAGAGATCAAGGTTTGATTGTGTCCTGATGGGCACCGAGACTTGGCCTCTAGTTTCCTCTGTAGGAAGACCGGCACCGCCACCATTCATCACCAGCGTCCCCCAGCCGATGACCTTGCCCCGTGTTCTTGCCTCGCCAGATCAGGGACACTTACACGTGGCTCGACCTCCCGAATTGCGCAATAATAAAGACTATGTGATCTGTGTTCCAAAAGGTCACTTTGCCATCCTCTGCCGTTTAGCCGAAAAATTACTCCACGGATTGTTAAATAAAAGAAAGGTAAGAAATTCCAAAATTCCTAAGTGCGAAATCTACGGTAAATGACTCTTTTTGGATGATGAAGGACAAAAGAAGTGTATGTAAGACAATTTTGTTGGCCGAGCTCAAACTGACATAGCCAACGAAATAGTTAGCCAAATAACATACTGATAATTGAGAGAATACAGCATTTTACGTAAACTCCCCTTAGGCCTACAGCTTACAAAAACCATTTTCACTATGCTACAGCATCTGATCAACTCTAATACGCTCCATTTCATTAAGAAAGAGGGTACTGCCGACCTTTTGGATTTTCCCGAATCCTTTGGGGTCGAACTATGGGACTTTCGTTAAAACGGTAGGTTTCTCGGTTGAGACGCTATACATCGCATAAGGGTGGTCTACCTCAACCTGTATAGCGTACCTTTCTGATAAACACCTAACATATATTGGTGGTACAAATGTCAAAACTTCGTGAAAAGTAGATACAGTTTATAAGTGAATTATAAATGATTTTAAGTGAAAATTGTACTAAATACACTGTTCAATACACCTTTTAAATAGCTCTCTTAAACAGCAAGTATTTTTTATTTAAAATTCAGTTTTATAGTTTCAAAAATACTAATTTTCGTTACGTTTTCTGCATCTCAAAGTTTTAACTCCTGTATTTGCGTACGGTTTTAGTGAATTGAATTTTTACTTTTTAAAATTTTCAGTTACACGGTGTAATTATTATTCCTACATATATCTAGGTTCTAACTGTTTCGTACTGACAATGGCGTTTATTAAACTAACCTCATTTACAGAAGTCAGAGCTGTAATCCGTTGTTTCCTCACAAAGTATTAAGGTTGGTTGTCTTGCATCCAATGGGATTTTCAAAAACTTTTCAAAACCTCATGTTATGGACGGCTCATTTCTCCATTGCTCTGAAAAGTTGCTTCGTCTCACCATAGAACTTAAATATCAATCTTCTTGCATGTTATCACGGGCTGATAAATAAAATTTTATTCTTTGAAGTCATCTCTAAGCAATACTTGATGTAGTGAAATCCGGTATGAGTGCGTTTTTACTGTCCTAAGGACCTGAGTACTGTCGTTGGCTAATTCCTGCATCGGTAACAAACTCTCCTAGATGAGTCATGAGGTTTAAGCTGGAATCGCAGCCAAAAGGTCTCGTGCCTTATCATTCCTTACAGGCCTAGCGAGCTGGTTCACTTTGTTGTAGTCCGGTTATGTGTTTCTAGTTTCACGAACACGACTAGCAAGTGTTTGTTTAACCTTTTTGTGAATAATTTTCACGGTCCGGGTAGCGTCAAGCGTACAGCGTGGCAGCAGCTGTGTAGTCCTGCAAAACATATACCTAATACCCTATCACCTTCAACGTAGAGAAAGCTTCTTCTTTGTGAAAGGCATCATATTTGACAGACAACAATACTCGTCATCAAGGACACGGCACAACACTGACTAACTACAAAATCTGATAATACATTATTATCATCTCTTAACACTTGTTCAGAAAGGTTCAGAGTCGATGAAGATACGCCTAACCATGGCAGTAAAATGTAACGAAACGTACAAATCACGTGTGTAGATTAATAAAAAAGAATAAAATATATCTGACATTGCTATTTAATTTGTTATCAAACACATCCATCACAGATCAGTGATGAGATATCAATCAATCAATCATCAAAGTTTAACTTTGATGAGAATTTGCTCATTTTATTAAAAAGTTTTATCTAACAGGTACACTTACGGTAACTCTCCTCAAACTTAAATTGTTTTAAAAAGAATTGGTACAAACTTTGGAATACTCTAAAGTAAAGACAGAACACAACGACATACTAAATGTAACAAAACGCCATGTACATTATTTTTGCGCCACTTCTCAACCATCCAAGATAAATCCGAACTTTTAAGTACAAAAATAGCTTTTAAGAGACCTATTTGATAGGTGTAAAGTCATAATTTGCTAGTTGAATATATTAGATTATACGAGTTTGAAATATCCCAACTTTGTGTATTATCCTTTCAAAAATTAGCTGTAGTTTAACATAGTGCCCGGAAATAAAAAAAAAATAATGTAACTGTATTTGTTAAGAATGTGAAAGAGATATTATACTTCTAATTTTAAATAGGCGATTGCTGCTCTTACAATCTGAAAACATTTCTGTAAACCTTGATATTTCTCTATTTACTCAATATTTTATTTCTAGAAGTTACGCATTAAAATAGTACAAGAATTAGTTTTAAAATTTTATTTACAATATTAAAGAAACATTACATGAACATCAACCCTCCACCACCCCTCAGTCTCGTGTTACAAAACCAAGACGACTCCTTTATATAAAATTTTGAAAGATCCAGCTGCGCATATGTGAAAAATACTGCAAAATCCAGACACACAAACAATTTCGACACTGCTGTCAGCCATGGAGCCTGGGACCAGCAGAGCACTACGATGATGAATGGTGACCAGACGAGGGATTTCACGACTGCTGTCAGCAATGGAGCCTGGAACCAGCAGAGCGCTACGACGATGAACGGTGTCCAGACGAGGGATTTCACAAGTGCTGTCAGCCATAGAGCCTGGGACCAGCAGAGCGCTACGACGATGAATGGTGTCCAGACGAGGGATTTCACAACTGCTGTCAGCCATAGAGCCTGGTACCAGCAGAGCGCTACGACGATGAATGGTGACCAGACGAGGGATTTCCTGGCTGCTGTCAGCAATGGAGCCTGGGAGCAGCAGAGCGCTACGACGATGAATGGTGTCCAGACGAGGGATTTTACAACTGCTGTCAGCCATAGAGCCTGGGACCAGCAGAGCGATACGACGATGAATGGTGTCCAGACGAGGGATTTCACGACTGCTGTCAGCCATAGAGCCTGGGACCAGCAGAGCGCTACGACGAAGAATGGTGTCCACACGAGGGATTTCACCACTGCTGTCAGTCATGGAGCCTGGGACCAGCAGAGCGGTATGTTGAAGAAAGATTCACTATCCTCCCATCCTTTACTATAATCCACTCTCAAGCTTGGAACCATAAAATCACCTCTGGCCATCTTGAACCAGAGGTGGCTCATTCTTCTTGGCCCATTAAAATGGGGTAAAACTGCTCGACGTTCTAATATCAACTCTTTAGCTGACTATCATTTTGGAGGGTAATTTAGAACATTTTGGGTGCAGCTGGAATTCTGTATATGTATAATAAAATCGGACCTAAACATTGTAGCATGTTTAAGATTCAATTTCGAATTTTGACTAAATATTTAACATAGATTACCATAGAAACAATTAACAATGTTTTATGATTGTTAGCATTTCTATCATAAATTGTAACTTTTTGTTTCAGCCAGTTTACTCGTAAATAATTCTGTTTTCACTCTGGAGCATTTACGTTCGTCGTTTAGTTCCACCTACCTTATATTTATCTTTCGGCAAATCAATGTTTTCATCAAGAATTGTAAAATGATAACAAATTATATCTATGCTTGATTTAAAATTAAAAAAAAATTCCTTATATAGGGAGAATGTTGCAAATTGCCACCAGTCTTTCAACCCATCAAGCAACCCATTGTGTTCTCCTAAATTTGCCTTTTGATATTCAAAAGTGTCTACCACTTGTTTTGAAAGCACTTTCCGCACACTAAAAGTGTTAATTCCTATCAAATTTAACCGTAATTGCGGTCTGTTTATTAGTGGCCTGGGATAGTTTGTTTAATAACAAACCACATAACAATGCCAGCTATGTCTTAACCTGTTTTAGTTAATATGAACACGTTGTTGTAGTTCAGTTACTTTTTACCGGTATGGACAAGCTTGTCCTCTACAGCTGCTGAACCTTTTTGATCAAGTTCGGGAGAAATGATAAACGTGCACGAAGATGAATATTTTCCTCAAGCGTTTTGTGGCGCGAAGAAACAACCTCCCAAAACAGTTGAGATGTGAAACTGCCACAACATGAGGTTCTGAGCTTTTCAGAACCTAACCGGATGCGTGAGGTAGCCAACCAAAGGTATTGGACCCTCAATACTTGGTGCGGTATTGCTGGTATCCAAAATGTTTGCTCGTTTTTTATAAGGCCCCTTACGGAAATATATTCAAACACTTTTTCATAGATTACTTGCCTAATTTACTGTTGAATATTCCTGAACAAACAAACTCAGGAATGCGGTTTATGCATGTTGGGGCGCCAGCCGGACTACTCTCAAGCGGTGAGTCAAACTCTCTTCCAGTCAACTATCCACCCAGATCCTAGGATTTAAGTTCTTATAAGTTCATAAGTTCTTTATTGTGTAGTATTACAATTTTTACAATAATTGTATTACACTCGTCAGAAAAATATGGTTTAAGTTGCATATCTAAATAAAACAATATTTCTAAAACTTTTCACAATTTCTGTAGCCACTTTTAAGTTACTAATCGGAAAAAAAACTCACCAACCGAGTAAAAAGCTTTCTGTATGAGATAGTTATATAATAATTTTTTGAATTTTGTAGGATTATTTTCCATTGTAATATTTTGCGGTAGCCTGTTATATAATTTTGGCCCCATATTCTGGGGAAGTGAGGCACTAAGCTGAAGTCGGTGGGGAACTTGCCTATGTTGAGCGCTGGATCTTGTATTGTAATTGTGGACGTCCGAACCAATTTGGATGGAACCGTATTTGAATTTGTAGTGCACAAGCATTTCGTAAATGTACAGAGGACGGGAGGGTCAAAATTCTATACGACTGAAAAAAAATTTTACATGGCGCTCTCCTACGTACGCCGGCTATTATACGGACGGCTCTTTTTTGCAAATAAAATACTCGTAGAAACTCCCTACGTGACGCTGAGCCCCACAGTATTATACCATACCGCAGCCTTGACTCGATCAGGGAGGTGTAGATTAATCGTAAAAGAAATTTATTTTGATATTGAGAATATCTGCTTAGTAAAAACAATTGTGATGATAATTTTGAGCATTAGCATGTCTATGTGCTTTTCCCAAGTAAATTTACTATCAAAAATTAATCCCAAGTACTTAAAATCTGATTCTAAAGGCAATTCGAATTCATTCATAACGATCAGTGGGTCGATTTCTGAGCTAAAATAGTTTGAAAAAGAAATACTTTTGGTTTTTGAGGGATTAACATGTAAATTATTTCGATTTAAGTATTGATACAACTTTGTTAGTTGTAAGAAGCAGTTTATCTCTATATGCTCTAATGATTTAGCTTGGAAGATTAAGGCGATATAATCCGCGTACATCGTAATATGTAACTCTGGAAAATTTATTGTTAAACTGTTTGTATATATGATAAACAATATCGGCCCCAAAACGGAGCCTTGGGGAATGCTAAATTTAATTACAATTTATTATAATTTACATTTTTAACCTGAACACTTTGTGTTCTATTTAGTAAAAAAGATTTAATCCAGTTGAGGGCTACTCCACGCACTCCTAGGCGACTTAGTCTTTCAAAAAGCACTTCATGATCTAGGCAGTCAAATGCCTTGTGAAGATCAAGAAATACACCCACAGATTTACATTTTTTATCTAAAGCGTCGATCGCATGGGTTGCAAATTCTGCCATCGCACAAGCTGTGTTTTTCCCTCTAACGAATCCATATTGTTCTTTACATAATAAGTTATGATGGAAAAGAAAATCCAGCAGTCTATTAAAAAAAAACATGCTAAAATATCTTGGAAAATGTTGAAACATTTGCAATTGGTCGATAGTTTTCCGGGAGACCCGTATCTCCGTCCTTGTATATAGGCCGCACGATAGCTTGTTTCATTTCCTGCGGAAAGAAACCTTCCATTAAAGAGGAGTTTTATAACATTCGAAAGGGGTATAGATAAGGCATTTGCACATTGGCGAACTAGTTTATGTGATATACCATCGTATCCGGAAGCATTTGAGTTTTTAAATTTCATTATTATTTTATAAATTTCTTTGGGGTCTGTAGGAGTCAGCATGAGCGTACTGGGACAAGTTTTATCATATTGTAACTGTACCGTCGGTTCCGTTATCATCGAACTCTTATGTTTACCAACATTAGCAAAATAGTTGTTTAAGATTTCCGGGTTCGGCATGTCTGCTGGTAACAAAACAGGTTTTCTGTTTCTGTCTTGATCTATTATTTTCCACGCTTCTTTACCTAAATTATCGGTATAGCGTAGACGTTCGTACAAATAAGCCGCTTTAGCAACCTTTATAACCTTTCGGTATATTTTTCTATAATTTTGGTAGTATTCTAAACACTTTTTAGTCTTGTTAGTTTTTTCCTATAATCAAGTTCTTTAAGTTTTCTCGAACAAATTATTATCCCCTTAGTAATCCAGGAATTTTTCCCTTTTCCTTTAAACGTTTGGTTTTGTTTTAAAGGGACAGGCTATCGAAAAATAGCGATTAAATATATTAATAAAGCTACTAAATTTGTCTCCGGTATTTGAATGATCCTTCACAGTTTCCCAAGACTCTTTATTTAGTAGATAATTTAGTATTCTCAGATTTTCCGGGCATGTATTAGGTGTAGCGCAAGCGCTCTGGCCTGAACGAGTAATTTTGGTGGAGGAATTCGGAGATGAAACTGTAATCAACTGAGCAAAGTGATCGGAAAGTCCTGTACCGATTACGTCCAATTGCAACATATCAACGTTAATATTCGATAAGACATGATCAATTAAAGTTGAAGAGGTACCTGTTTCTCCTGTTGGTGAGTTTTAAAAATTTCTTTAAATTAAACTCCCGCATTAGGTCCTTTAGTCTATTTGTTTCAGGATTTTTAACAAACCAGTTCAAGTTCAAATCCCCTACAACAAGACATAGCTTTCTATTACTTGACAAATAGTTCGACAACAAGTGGTAAAACAATTTGAAAAACATATTTACATTTGAGTAGTGAGGGTGACCTATAAATAGCAAACAAAAATATCCTTTCACCATTATTTAAAATTATTTCAGTCCCTGACAGTTCTAGTGACATTTCTTTGGAAAATCTATTCACATTAATCATATTTATATTAATTCCATTTTTACATAAGATAACTGAACCTCCACTACTTTTGTGTTCTGACCTTGAGAACTGACTAATAATTTTATAATGCTGAAAATTAATTGACTTTAACTCGTCTGTTTTCAAGCCATGTTCACTAAAAACCGCCAAGTCAGGCTGTTCCATGTGTAAAAATATATTTATAAAATCTATCTTATCTCTCATATACTGTACATTTAAGTGTAATATTTTAAGGTTTTCAGCATTTACTAAAGTTTGTATATTATTATGTGTAATATCAAAACATCTAGGTATATTTAGATTTGCTGTAGCAGAACGCCTTTCATTGTCATAGCTTATATGTTTAAACTTTTTTTTATTATTTTGTCTACCATTGCCCCTACATAACGTGTGTGAAATTGTGAGGAAGGTTAAAAGACTTAATTTCCGCATCAAAGCCCACGATTTTTAGAGGGCCCGATGCATCAAATTATGGCTGATGTTCAATCAATACATGGAGAAGGGTTCTTAAGGGCTCAATAAAACATTAGTTACAGGATAGGAAACAGCGAATTACAGTCCGAACATCTAAAAATAATGTTAGTTGAATATCCATAATTATTCGAACTGAAAATATTTTGAAAATTTATAATTAATTAACCTATATCATAATGAATAACCTAAATTACAACATGTAACGGAGAAAAGGTTTTTTAGTGTAAACAATTAATTCCCTAACAACGTATAGCAAATACAGGAAATCACTATGCCTTACTGCAACGAAACGATATGAAATTGAGTACTTTTGGCGCCATTTTTCCTTACAAGACCTATTTACCTTTAAAATGTTTTGTTTTTCATATAATGTCTACAAAAAATATATTATTTCAATCAGTATTTATTTTCTTTACAGATAAATATCAATTTTTCTTTATTAGTCACCCTCAAAAACCGCGTGGAAAACCGATACTGGGATTGAGAAAGTAATGAGATAAGTTTAGTCTGTCGTAGTTTTGTATGACGTCAATAGCGTGTTCCTGCTACAGACCGAGCCACCTAGAGCTAAGTTAGGCTATCGGAGTTTGTAAGACGTCAATAACTTGCTCCTGCTACAGACCGAGCCGCTTAGAGCTAAGTTAGGCTATCGGAGTTTGTAAGACGTCAATAACTTGCTCCTGCTACAGACCAAGCCACCTAGAGCTAAGTTAGGCTATCGGAGTTTGTAAGACGTCAATAACTTGCTCCTGCTACAGACCGAGCCGCCTAGAGCTAAGTTAGGCTATCGGAGTTTTGTAAGACGTCAATAACTTGCTCCTGCTACATACCGAGCCGCCTAGAGCTAAGTTAGGCTATCGGAGTTTGTAAGACGTCGTCAATAACTTGCTCCTGCTACATACCGAGCCGTCTAGAACTAAGTTAGGCTATCGGAGTTTGTAAGACGTCAATAACGTGTTCCTGCTACGGACCGAGAAGAAAAAACGACAAAATAAAAGAATTTCAAAAGAAACACCATGAATGAGCTGATTCAGCCTATGAAGATAGCATTTAATCCACTGAAAAATGATATTATAAAATGTTTTGCATTTGATCTGCAACAATGTTTACAAACACCAGACCTGCAAAACGTCGGTATCATTTTTACAAGAGACTATACCGGACCTACAATCTTACATTTCATAACTTGGACACAAATAATGTAACATGCTATTTATGGCATGAAGTACTTGCACATAGAGGAGCAAATTAAATTGCATCAAGCATATACAAACAATTAATAAACTTACCTGATAACGGTCCACACAGTAATTTTGTATTCTGACACTTGTGGTGGACAGAATAAAAACTCTTTCGTTGCTGCAATGTTCACATATCTAATGCATAGGAATCCAACCATTATTGAAATCCACCATAAGTTTCTGGTTCCAGGACACTCTCATATGGAGTGTGATATTGACCATTCAGTTATAGAGAGACAAAAAAAGAAAAGTGAAACTCTGATCAAAACCCCCATGATTGGGCAACACTAATCAGATGTGTACATAAAAAAATTACCGTAAGATAAATGGAGCTAGATGATTTTTTAACTTTGCTTCATTGTTTAAGGCCCTTTAGTTTCCAGGAAGAAAGAAAAACAAGGAAAACAATTCCTATGGAGACCCTGCTGTTGGTTAGACTATTCCAAAAACTTTGGGGAAATTCCATTTAAGACAGCTTTCTCCGAGGATGATACATTTAGTGTTTATTCGTTTAAGAGAGAGGTTGGTAAACGTTCTGAATCAATTGGAGAACTGAAGAAAGCATATTATGACCCTCTACCAAGAGCTCAGGTCAAAAATAAAGACTTTCTGTGCCTGTTATATGTAATCCCTCAAGTTTTTTACGATTTCTATAGAAATTTAAAAAACTGGAAATGTTTCAGATAATGACCCTGACTTAGGAGATATTGATCAAAAACAGTTAAAACGTCATAATAAAAAGAAATCATTCAATATATGTGTGTTTAGTTGTGCCAAACTATTAATATTCTATGTTAAATAAGTGGACTTAAATCAATATGATCTAAGACTTATTTCTTTTTTACCTTAACATAACTTCTTTTGATTTTAAATTATGATCAATAGGGGTTAAAGTTAAGGTAAAAATGTGTTAAGACTTAGATCTCAAGGAGTTAAGTCCATTTATTTTTCTTTAAAAACCAATATTTGTTCATAATATATTTTTCATACGACAGATATCCACCTTTTAAACTATAAGACACAACTTTTACAGAGTTACAGTGTTTGAGAAATAAACACCATTTATACAAATGTATGTATTTTCTTCTTCCTTCTCCGCTGTAAAGTTAGAGTTAACAGACTGAACAACCTTTTTGCCCAAACAGCATATAATTATATATAATGTATATGTTTATTTATTTATTGTATAGTTCAGTATGGAGCCGAAGCAAATTTGTTGTCACAACTTATAGCGTTTTTTATAAAGTCCTGGAGGAATTCGGTTGATACTATTGGGATCCTCCAAAAACCCTCTATTCTTTGGTATGAGAAATACATTCAACTTGGAGAAAAGTGGTTCCGCTTAGACCGTTTATGAAACGGTTCATTTTGTACCGGAAATAAATTAAGTTCTTGTAGAAATGAAGTTTCATTTTAAATTTGAAATCCAAATATGTAATTTTTATTGATATATTTTACAACATGATATATTCAGTTTTTTTTAATTATACATCGTTTCATATCAGTGTTCAAGTAATGAAAGTTCCTATTAAAGATATTGTATGGATTAGTGTTTCATGCGTTGAAATGTAAAACGCTTTAATCATTTATGGTTGAATTGAGTTTGTTTACAAATGTATTTATTATGCTATTTTACCGTTAATATCATGGTTAGAAATAAGACCAATGTAAAAATATCCACTAACGCTCAGCCAAATCCCATGCAGTGATATGTGCTATTATCGAACTTAATTTTCCCTTATGTAGAAATCTAGCTTTATGTTCAATATCCAGTCTATTTTTTGGGTCTTTTCGATATATCTTGTGGTCATACAAACAGACAGACAGAAAATATCTTTCCAGCCCTTCTAGTCATTTATCTAAGTATATCAACCACTGAGAACAATCAGCACGGCAGAAATAGGATGGTGGCACAACAGGAAATGCGAGTGACCTAATTAGATTAATTACTAAGTGAGTAATACTCAATACAGAAAAAATACATTGTTTGTTTGTTTATGTTATAGGTGTTTTATTTATTTATTTATTTTTGTAAATAAGGTCAATATTATTAATGATTGTATATTATTAATTTTTAGGGAAAGGTTGTGAATGTATTATGTATTGGAGAGTGATTAGGCAGAAGTGTGGGAGTCCCAGCTAATAAAAATAAACGATAAATGTTGCCTCATTAACGTTATTACAGTTTCAATAGTTAATTAGTGGTTAAAGTGGTGTAGCCCCGATAGTTGCTGTATCTAAATTGAATGTACAGTGATTTCGGTTTCCAACTAATTATAGATTTTATAGTGTTTTATGTTGCGATTGATGATTTACACGATATTTTTCTACTGATAATTCAATATTGAATCCTGACAATCCTGTAAAATTTGGTAAAAAACCCTGGAACAGTGGCGACATCACGGTTTGTTCTACACAGACCCCAATGATGTATTGCGCGTCCGTCATATTGATTATGATCACATTAATTATGACATTATTGATTGTGGGATAGGTGGACATCACATGGGCACTCCTGTTAAAATACTAACCCACAGTTTAATGGCAGTTTTTACTGAATAGTTCCTATTGTTAAAACAAGAGTATAAACAGGAAAAGCTAGCAGTATGTATATTTTGTTTAACGGTAAACAATTTACGATTGCAATATTGTAATCGAACTGATGACATACTAAATGTGCCTACCATCAAATACTTTGCATTTAACGAGCAATAGTACTAAATATTTGCCAATATCTTTATTCATATAAAATTCAAATCACTATTCATTATTTAAATTATATATAAAGTTTATTATATTCTATTTAACACTACCTGCCAGATCCTTTGTAATGCCCTGTATTTATTTGTCTGTCTGTCTGTAAGTGCGTTAACTTTTGATAGGAAGATAATTATATTGTTAAAAGTTCTTGCATACCTAAGCATGTTGAAAAGCACTTCCCTGATAGTTTTGACGGATAATCGGACAATGTCTCAGTTTTGTATAAGTCGGTATACATGATCTAATGTCTATCATTGTGTTTGTACCAAGGGATGGTTTCTTTTGCTAATAGCGCAGTGTAGCGGTTACGGTGGTTATCACAAGATAACAGAGACAAGGCCGTCGATTGTGACGCCTACTTCGATGGGTGACAGCAGAGGGATCCTCTTCTTGCCAAAGCTCTACTAGTGGTAGTTCGTTAGTCACCTTTAAGCCTTTGTTACCCAGATTAGGTGTACCTTAGCCCTTTGTCTGCTAAAATGAGACGCAATTTACATTTATCATCTCAGCAGAAGTCAATCCAAGTTCCATTGCACTTATCAATCCTGAATCACTGTAAAATACAAACAGTGGTACCATAAAGGACTTATGTAAGAATACCTAAGTTATTAGCACTAGTGACGAAAGGTTTTCATCTTTATTTGTTTTTATTATAGTGACAGTTTTTGATATTATGATATTCAAATATTCTGAATGTTTGTGCCAGCTGTATCAATAGAAGTAATGGAAGTTTATTCCAATATACACGAGTGCCCAAGAGGAGTTGTTTGTCAATTCTCCGATTCTCATTTCTCGTTACATCATTATCATCCAATTAATTAGAATCAGCAAAGTTCACACTAATTCAAATTTTATTTGCAGATAATTAGAGTACGTTTGGGTTAAATGACACTCATGTATTACTACATGAATCACTAATAACTTAGTATAGGATAGGTAAAAAATGAAACAAATTAATAATGAAGAATAGAGAATACACGTTGCATACATAATATTTAAGATACAAATGCAGTATTTGGCTCCTTATATGCAGTTTCCTAAGAATATGACGTCATGGACCTCACATACAATACAATTTAAAGAAGGAAAGAATAGTAAGGAATATCATATGTATTAAATGTAAAATAAATATATAATGTAATCCAAGTAAAGTGCTTACTGGAGAAAAACTAAGCTGTCACGTACTTATTGATATTAACTTTGGAAAATTTTATAATTGACTTTGTATGAAACATTTTAGCCTGTGCTCGATCCTCTCGCTCCACGATGCGATACAAGGCAACAATAATCCATATACAAGGGTCGTATCTTTGACAGTCTACAAATCACGTGACTCAAGAACTTCAATTTGACAGTATTTATCGCTTAGTTCGTCAAAGTTTTAGAATTAGTTGAACAGATCTTTACTTTCAGATTATGTTCTAATACTGAGCTATGATCTGTAGTTTTTAACACTCAAGTGTAACAGTTAGAAGGCTATAAATCCTATTGTTATTATGTTTGATTAGTGACAATTTTCCAAATCATTATATGAGGTGGATTCAATCATACCCGTTTTATTTTGGAACTGAGTTCTTTCCTAGTATAGTACAGTAGTATTTAAAATGTAATAATATATTTGGAATACTAAAATTATTTTAGATTTAAGAAGAATTTGGAAACACTTTAGTTTGGCTTCAATGGAAAAAATTGTAAATTGTCTTTAGCAGTATACAACAAAGCCATGTTATGAAATGTCAAAAAAATTTATATGCACCTTATAGTAGATTAAAAATTTTGTAATAAAAAAATACAAAAGTGTTTTAAAAATGAAGAAAACGCCAGGACAGCATCAGGTGTACTGCACCTGAATATAACAGTGTCCGGATAGTTTCCTGCGTTCCAAGAGAGAACATTTTTCAAATATGACCTCCAATCATTTTCATTTGAGCGTGCTTAGGTTTCTGTTTTATTAATTCAGGTTTTTTAAGCTTCTTTCGCTTCCTACAAACAGTTTCGATCTTTTTCGCAGCTTTTATAAGATTCTTTTTAAGCCATAAGCCCAGTTGTTACACTTTTTCTTCTTAATAATACTTACTGCTACCATACCACTTAAATACTTAATAATACTTAAACTACTATAATTAATAAGTTCCTGCATGCATAGCAACAAAAACCCGTTTCTGAATAACTGACATTATATAATAATTATTGAACGACGTATTGTATGTTATTGTTTACAGAACAGAAAAATTAACGACGTTATAACAGATTTCCAGCTGAGTAAATAGCCAATCCAATAATTAAAGAAAAAGAGAGACAGTTGATTTCTTGTTGGAATGTTCATGTAATAGTCTTAAAAATACACAAGAATGTTTCTACAACAAATTTAAATGTCAGAATATGACTACTATAAAAAACCAATCTTACTTCTGAAAAATTTCCTATGTGAAGTGAAAATCACTGATTCTCCATGTGACATAGTCGTAAAACAGTTTTTTATTTATGCCGTACTATTACAAAGTATTATTTTCTGCACTCTGCATTATCACAAGCTGCAGGAATGTGTAAATACAACCAGATTTACGAATAAGACAATCTTCTGCTTAGGATCCCACAAAATATTTATGGCAATATCAGTGTGATCCGAGCTTGTAGTTACTTCTCATACTTGTGATTTCAAACCGAAAAACGTAACATAAGTAACATGCCAACTCAGAGCGAGGAAACTCACTGAGTCTATTGCCTTTCCCACTGTGTCTCCATCTCACTCTCTCTAACTCTCTCTGTCTGAAACAGTACTTCTGATTTACGACAATTGGATGTCAAAATGAACTGTTTATATTACTTCCATTATCAATCGCGGTGAAAAATTTCAAAAGTCTCTAAGCCGTGCTTTAGTAAATAATATTACAAGAGATTTGTTAAATAATTCTTGTTTAGGTAAATCTATAAAACATGTATTTACAGCCAAATTAAAATATTTTCATTTTAATATTTCGTGTTCATGGCATGTAGAGCTGTAATATAAAGTGTATTTACATCTGCAACTCAAGATGTATAGCAGAAAAATATACGTCTAAATGATGCAATGAACTTTTAATATCCTCTAATTTAAAAATTGTAATAATAAAATATTTATTATATTATTTCGTAGTATACGAAGATTATTATATGTTATGAATGGGAAATTTCAAAGTTTAGTATTCAAATTTAAATTTAAATGTTACAATCTTGTATTTGTTACAACTAAGACGATAGAAGATGTGAATTCAATTTATACGAATCAGGAAAATCTCTAAAACACTATAAATAGCGATTCAAATTTAATATAAATATCATATTTTGGAAAAATTACTCTTAAAACTAATCGTACTAACTAACTTAGCATGTGATTTTTTAATTTATAAAGTAAATGTCCTGTTGGGAACATAATGATTAACACTGTGTTTTCATAAACAAAATAGCATTTTAAAAATTAATTCCAGAATAGTTTTTAGTATGAATCCTTTAGGAGACATTTTCCAAAATTAAAATATATTCTTTTTCATTATACCTTTTATTCCTTATTTCTGAACTCAAATAGGTTCATACGATTATTTTCTAAATCATATGAAATTAAATTATTAAAATTACAAGTACAAATAATTAAAAATTACTTTGAATTTGACTAAAAAGAAAAAGATAGATTGTTTTTATAATCCTGTATTATAAATATGTAGGACACACACATTTTCAATATCACAGCTTATTTCAAAGTAGTTTTTAATAGTATGTATAATTTTTAGTCTCATTCACGAAAAATTATCAAAGCTCACGCTACCACTCTAGGCAACTACATCTGATGCTGCAGAAATTACTGCACTAAAAACCCATATTTATTACCACCCAGTGTAGTGTTATGTATTAGTGAACTTTCAAATTTTCTAAGTGGCATTGAGTGGAGGTTGTCCTTTACAGTACAAAATAGTACTTCTTAAAAGGTATATTTGTTGAAAAAATATGTGTTAGCATGAGGAAAATTTGTTTAATAAAGCTGCACACCTTGATATAGCATAAGAGTAAATTTGCAAGAATAAATATCTAAATCAGGATAACCCGATCAATAATGTTTAAATGATTAAAAATGTTATTCTTAAATTTATTGTTCCACTCACATACTTAAAACAAAATCGATTTAAGAATAGGTTATATCTATGTGTTTTATTGACATAAGCGGAATAGGGTTTTCATTTGCATACAATATGCAATATTATTGAAAAATTAATACAAAACGCTCACTTCCTGTCGCTAATAAAATGGTTCTAACGATACCTAGTTTTACTAAAAATTTTTATGCACTTTCAACACGGTTTAGTTCTCGGAAGGAGCTGTATATCAAAAATAATTTATTTAAAAGTTTTATAATAATTAGAAACTGGCATTATTTTAAAAAATAATGGTTTAAAACTTTCTTAAGAGATAAATGAGGAGATAATACAAGAATAAATAGAATCTAAGAAGTTGCTTCTATAAGTGTATCATTTCATTGGGAAATGTCAAATCTCTTGTAAAGTAGAAGAGAGCTCTTGTGGTTATCTCAGCAAGTAATTGAATAATTTAAAAGATACAGACTATATAATTCACAAATCTGTTCATTACCGTCTTTAAAAATGATAAGAGTTGTTAACAAATTAACACAATATGTTATGAATTTTAATCCTGTCAGCTAAACTTTGCTAACTTCAAAATGAATGAAAGATGTCTCTCAGGCACATTTAAGTAAATAATTCTCATAGTAATTTTTACACTTTTTATAAAATATGTATGAACGATTATTAAAACATTTGGAACAGTTGTAGAGAAAAATTGTAAACTGATTCTTTCTGTACACCTAGAGTACTGAAGGAATTTAATACAATAAATGACAAGTTTCTTTCTTATTTGTTCAAAAACACACGAAAGTTAATTGCTGATCAAGACAATCAAACACCAAAAAAGAGAGTAAACTGTAAATTTCAATATAATATCAAAATCCTGTTAATTTTAAAACGCGTTATAATCACATTGGAGCTGTTTAACTGTTTAGATGTGATTAATAATAGCAAAACTAGAATGCAATTTGATTTGGGTAAGAAGAATTAAAAAAAAAAACTTTGAATTTTAAATGGTTAAAGTAACTCATCTATAAGTCCTTGTCTCATACACTATGGTTAGTTTTATTATAGTAAAGTGTCGGTCTGACATCACGATATTTAGAATCTGCTTGAGATGTCTCTCAGACAAATTTATGTTATTAATTCTCTTGGTAATCTTTACTCTTTAAATATGCATTAAAGAATAAAAAAAATCATTTGGATTCTGTATAGAATAGAATTTTACACAGATTCTCTTTGTACACTGAGCGTACTGAAAGGATTTAAAACCATAAATCAAACAAGGTCACTTTGTTTCTTTTCTGTTTTATTTTCAAATATAGGATCAATTGAGTACGACTAATGTAGACCATGCAGAGTTTTTGAAGTAGCTGGATATGGAAATAAAAACATTTAGAATCGAATTGTTACTGTAAAACACACATTTTAGATGTACGTAAGTAAATGAACATTTTGTTCTCTTAGGATAAGAATCTTAGAAAAATTGCACGTAGTCCAATAGGTACCTTTGCCCTGCTTTCGGATTGACAGAATATTCTGGGTGGGTAAGGCTAAGGGAAGGGGTTGTCTCCTGTTGAGGTTCTTGAGGAAAGATTTGGGGCAATAATCCTAAGTCATGTCATGCCACCTCTGAACCAGCCTCTCTAATAAATGCAGGTAGGGGATTGCATTGATTGTAAAAAAACTAGATTATAAGAAAATAATTTATTATTATGCTCTCTAAATATACATACTTAAAACTTTTATCACTCTCAGATCTTTTTGAAACTAACATCCCTTTAGTATGAAACATATGTTGTATCAGTCATATTAAATACATTTATTTGATCAAATTAAAAAAGAATGTAACATTCTGCAGATAATTGTAGACTTTAATGGTGCTATTACTTAATTTCAAATACTAAAGAATAGGTTTTTTTTATAAATGATTATACTTCAGATTAGGTTATGATTATTGTTACTATATGTATACAAGCACACAAACTAGGGCCCTGGAGTTGATCAGCTGAGGCAGAAATTACTCAGCTACGAAAGACGGTGTCTACTAGACACATTCTGGTAATTCTTCAGCGCATGCCCACTATACATGCAAGTGCACCTTTTGCAATAATATGTTATGGTTAATATTGCTATATAATGAAAAGTTCTTGTCATGAAAAAAAAAATTTGAATTCGGTTAAAGTGAAAAGTTTCAGTATTAGTAATGGAAATGGAGTCCAGTATGGCATTGCTAACTGTAATGTTAGAATTGACAGGTTTTGTTCCGCGTTCTACGGGAGAGAGAGTAACGAAACAAAAAGATATTTTTTTTTGCGAAAAACTGTTCTCAGTTATATGAATTATTATATTGTATGAATTTAAACATAAAATAGTTAGGAATTTTCAATATTAGTCAGGTAATATACACCACTTTTAACTCACTGTTACAACTACAGAATACCGAAAAGATGGCTGTGGGTCATATTTTATGTTTTTTATTAATTGTATAAAACCAGATTAAATATTGGTAACCTCTTTCAATATCTTTTATTGGAAAACATAAAAAAAACGCAAATTTAATAGAAAAACCTACCATTGCTTTTACGGAGAACGTACCAGTTGGAATTTATTTTTGTATAGTAATCATTATAAATTGCAAGATATAAAAGTAATTTAAAAAATAAACATAAATTACTTTCATGTTTACTTTTTAATCACGATTTTATTTTTATTATAAGTTTTTAGTACTTTACTTAACAAATGCACTGTTCTGGTAATTTTAACTCTGTCACAACAAAAATATAGGATGTAAACTACGTACTTTGAGAGCAGATTACTATGATCTATTAAACAATTAAAATAACTCACTGTATGTCCTGGGGCCTGATCCTTTATATGAGCCTCACGGCGTGTTCCTTTGTTCGGTGTATCTCCGAGGTGCTGCTGCGATTATTGCCTTTTAAATGTAATACTGAACCATCTAAAAACTATATAATCGCGAACTTTTTCTTTCCATTGTTTCTATGGAATATAAGTCACTTAAGATGTGTACTTCTGTTGGGAACATACCAGCTGGATTTTTCACGT